>NW_016907930.1:244239-330682 GCF_001483705.2 Eufriesea mexicana | reverse complement strand
TTTCCCTTTCTTTTTTATAGTAATTAGCTTAGCGGTTTTCCAGGTAGTGGGAAAATACTTCCTGTTTAAGCAATTATTGAAAAGAATCGCGTAATTGTAAACATATAGCAACGGTAAATTTTTAAGAGCGATATTAGGCACATTGTCAAAACTGGAGGATTTTTTACTGTTTTCTGAATGTGAGTTTTAGTTCGGTGGACGATGTGAAATAGTGCATGGGTACGCGTGAGACTTTGATTGGAATGCCGTATTGTCGCTGTCGAATGTACATACTGTCTTGTTAAGTCGATCTTCCACGATTTCCTGTTTAAATTTGTCTATTTTTTGTCCGATAATGTCGGAAAGCTGTTCTTTACCCATGTATTAGTTTTGCATATGCACCGATTGAAAATGCCTATCGAGGACGTTCAGTTTGTGTTCTGTCTCCGTGATGAGAATGTTTCATCGCGCATCCGTCTGACGAGTATCGAATCGTACGTTTGTATCCCGAAGGAGGTATGCGATCGTCACAGGAATTTTTAAGGTTCCTATGGTGCTTGCCTTCTTCAGCCTGAATATACTATTGATCGCGAGAAAGGAAGAGTGTTGACGCGGAGATATTTTTGAAACCGTGTCATTCCAGAAGGTGTTTTCCGATTCGTGGAATGCTTTCTTAAGCTCGTATCTAGTGTCTTTGAGGGAGCCTTTAAGCGATGCTATTAAGGTATCGTTTCTGTTCAGTCGCGTGATTATGAGACTGTTTTGTGCGCGTAGCTGTTTAATGCGCGGAGTGATGTATTTGTCCGTTGTGTTACTATCTTTTACGCGAGGAATCGTGCAAGCTATGGCTCTGTTTATGTCGGTGTTCAGTTTGTCCAGGAAATCGTCTGTTTCTTCTATTTTTAAATTTCTGTTGTTTGGTACGTCAGCGATGTCGGCGTTGATTAGGCATTTTGTAAATTTCGTCCAGTCAGCTTTACAGAAGTTGTATCGGTCCGGGGTTACCGATTCGTCTATTTTTGGCGTTTCCATCGAGGGTATCGATATTTCTATCAACACTGCTCGATGGTCGCTATCATATTCAAACGAGTCAAGTGTGTCGTGACTGGGTGTACTATAGAATTTAATGCGGTTGTCCGCTAAGCAAATGTCTAGGAATGAGTTACTTTGTGGATAGGATGGGACTGCTGTCCTGTGGATGGAGAGGCGGTATGGGATATGGTTTTCAAGGGTCCAATTGTTCAAGGATATTCCTCTACTATTGTTTATAGCGTTACCCCCGGAGTGGTGTTTCGCGTTCAGGTCGCTAGCTAGTATATAATAATGTTTGGCCCTGTGCAACTCGAGCTGCCTAAACAGGGATTTAAATTCTACCATAAATTCTTTCCTACTATTTCTCGTCGTGTACCCCGCGATTACGAATAGCTTGGCATCGCCTTCAAGTTTTATTCCTATAACTGTCGATTCGAAGCTTTTGTCTGTCGTTTCGTGGTTTAAGCAAACGTGTCTGAATTTAATGTTTTTACAAATGACGATGCCCATTCCTCCAGCCTGTTTAGCATTATATCTATCGTTTCGAACAAAATTGTAATTTTCGAACCCGATTCTATGTCGAGGATTCAATTTCGTTTCGCAGAGTAGCACTATGTCCGGCCTTCGGTCCTCGAGACAATCCAGGAGAGAGGCCCACCTTTCGTTCGTTATTATTCAATTTACATTAATCAATATGATGTTTAGTCTTGTCAGCGAGAGTTTGTTGGCCATGTACGTCTGTACTATTCCGGAAGTAGCCATTAGAAGTCTATTCCAAGTGATTCTGCTATGAAGTTGATTTTATTACTATTGATTTCAACGCTTCCAGCTATTCGCGCAATCTGGTGATTTATCGAATTCGTCATCTGTCTTATTTCGCCTAGTAGCGTCGCGTTAAATGTATTAGTCGTACTGTCTTGTGCCTGTTTGTTCGTTTCCGCGTTGGCGTGTGCGTGTGAGTTTCAGCCTGCGTCTGCGTCTGTTTGTCAACCTGTAAGGATTGCGCTGTACGAGATGGTCGGGTTGACCGATTTGTTTATGGGTCGCTCCTTCCTTTTTCTTTCTGTCCTGATGTTTTTTTCCTCAATTTTTTTCTTTATTTCTTGCAGTTCAGCGCAATGTGGCCTATTCTTTGGCACCTTTTGCACTATACTCTATCCTTTTTTAATATCTTTTCTCAATAAATTTAGTTCTGGGCATCCCTTGCAGGGCGCGGGATGCAGTTCAGCGCAATGAGGCCTATTCTTTGGCACCTTTTGCACTATACTCTATCCTTTTTTAATATCTTTTCTCAATAAATTAGGGAATGAAGTGTGACTTTTACTTGCTTTAAATTGTTTATTTTGCTGTCAGAAGCTGGACTATATAAATTGGGAGCTTTCTCCCCTCTTGTAACGACTTCCGCGTTTCAAACTTTTTCACCGTTTGGAATTGGACGTCGGAAATATTCTTCGAGCGGAGCTCGTTCAAAACGATTTCGGGTTTCCTTACCACCGTGTCCAAGAGACTATTCCCTTGTATATTTGATCGATTGAATATTTTTCGTTTGGGTTATAATATCATTACACAGGTGTAGGTGTTTTCACTCTTGGTATGCTCCAGATTTATTCGCTTGGATAAGGGCTTCGAGCTGCGGAGGATCAGCAGGTACGTCCGACACTCACGAAGGTCAATGCAAAAGTGTTTATCTTTTAAAAATATTCAAATGTATATGGTTTAACAGAGTTTCTCCGAAGAGCTGTAGAAAAGCAATAGTCGTTCTAATTCTCGAACTAAGTAAAAATAAACATAAATCAGAAAGCTATCTCCCAATAGCGTTGACTAACGTAATGTGCACACTCTTAGAAAAAATAATCGTTAAAAGATTAGGATGGTTCTTGAAAACAAATAATGTTGAATGATCGACATTAAGTTGGTTAACATTATATTCACTCTTAGTAATTAAAAGAACGTAGCTGACAAAGGCAGGCCAATGTCGGGTTCAAAGGATCTTACTCATTCCTACCTTGACTAAGAGCCAATGATCATTTTTACCCCTCCAAAAAGTAAGAATATGTGAGCACGTCTAAAAACTGTACGAGGACAGTTCTTATTCTTCTCCGCTGATTGATGGTTATCCTATTTTCTGACGTAGCCTCGTTGCAGAATTCGTATTGTGTATAGAAGCGTTCCGAAATATATTAGAAAAGATTAATTGGTCTATAAAGTTCTCAACGTCCGGGTTCCAAGAATAAATTACTAACGACAATTCAACATGATTTTCGAAAGCATTGTTCAACCACGGATATGTTAACAAATATAACGACTAACGTATGCAATGCTTTCCAAAAGAAAGGAGACACCACAAAACATTATAAAGTACCTTATTGAAATAAATATAAATAGACACGTGATACCATTTATAACAAATTTTTTAACAAATCGCGCTGCACCCGAAAGATCAGTGTTAAGTGTCACATTATGTTTAACCCTTTGCACTCCATGCATTTTTGCTTAGGTCGAGCAATCATTTTAAAAAGATTTTTCTAATAGAATATATTCTGAAATTAAAATTTTTGTTTCAAAAAAAGAAAGGAATTAAAGACATCTGCATGGTACTTCGTAAAATAGACTTATTTACTTTTTTTATTTCCTTTGGTGAACACAGGAACAAATAGTAAATCGCAGTTTACCAATTTCGTCATAGTGGCACTACTGGAGTGCAAAAGGATAAATAACATCATAGAAGGCATTAAGCCCTCAACCAATGTACACCTATTCGCTGATAATGCAAGGCTAACATATAACGGCAAAAATAGCTCCACTAAAACACAACACCTTAAACCTGCTTCAGAAATGGTCCAAAAAATCAGGCCTGAAGCTTCCTCCAGAAAAGACGCGAGCTATTCTATCTTGGAGGGAACAAAACTCACCGACGCATCGCAGCGTCACTCGGCGTACGAATAGGAAATATAGATGTCAAATTTGTAACCCGAATAAAAGGATCCATATCTCGCTTGAAATATATAAAAAATAATCCTATGAAAAGGCTAAATATAATAAAAAAATATTTGTCAAAACTCTTGAAAATATATAAAGCAGTAATTCGACCTAAAATAAACTATTGTTTCCCAGTCTATAATTCGATGAAACAACATATCCTTAACCGTTTACGTACCAGAAGGTTTTCAAACAACGCGGTCGCAAAACGCCAAAAAGCGCGGTCACGCTCCTTCGATTATGTGTCGAGAAAAGCCGAAGACTTCTATAGCGCTCATTTCAACGTCTTTGTTTAAACGAAAATACGTTTGGTCTAGTGAAGTTGTCACAACGTAACTTACGGAATTGCACAGCGTGTAGCATTAAAAATAAGCGCGTTTCAGCAGATTGTGAGCGCGCCGTCAGTTGTGTCTGTAACGGTCAAATGCGCCGAGTTTCTTCGACACGAAATCTGAAGAACGCGAAAGCGAATCTGTTCATAACTCAGCTTTAAAAATTTGCATACACACACACCATGCATGCCCGATAAGTGGTATTATCTTTGAGATGAAAGAAATGCTGCTAAAACTACGAAGAAAATACTTCGATATAAAAAACGCAGCGAAAGTCGCCTCTAGACCATAAACCTCGCTTATCATTATTTATTCCACGATAAATTTAATAATCCATACTAAAAGAAGCCGAAACTCCCTAATTCATCTTACGTGAAAATAAAAAAATGATTACAAGGCATAGGGACCTTTCGAATAATAGAATGAAACCATGGAAAAATAGCTTCTTGGAGTTCCAACAAATATAAACACCTCGCTGACAAATTGAAATTCGGAATCAGCAGAGTAGAACACTAGAGTAAGTTTAGAAAGAAAGCAAACAATTATAAAAACATCTCCCGAAATCAATATCAATTTGTTCAACCGAAACTTACGCAGTCCTCGATCGCCTGGAATTGTTCGATACGTTTAATACAATTACAAACAAAAGGAACAAATACTAAATCGTCAAAAAATTTCATAAAATCTCCAGCGATCTCGCGACCTGGAACAAGGACACAAAAATCACCATCGCTTGAATCTGATCCCACCAGGCCATACCCGATAACGAATCAACAGACGCGGCTGCTGGGAAAACTGTAAATTCCATACCTCCGCAAATTGAACCACACGCCCTAATCCCTATCCAAGATTTTATAAAGTATATAAAGCACTCAAATAAAGAGAAGGATGGAAGAAGAAAAAATGAAAAACAACTAATATACTCGACAATACACGACTGATTTTTTCATGCCAATAAACATCAGCTCCATTGCCAACAAAGAAAATACTACATATTAGGTGAAGTAAAAAGAAATCCATTATTTTTGCATGAAATTGAATGCAAAAATAATGGATTTCTTCTTATAAATACAAATACTGGAATATTTAGGTGATGGCCAACATTGTTAACTTACTTCGTCTTTCATTATATTAGGTATAGTAAAAAGAAATCCATTACTTTTGCATTCAATTTCATGCAAAAATAATGGATTCCTTTTTACTTCACCTAATATAATACCCTGGCTAAGAAGTGGCCATAGAAAGACTACTTACGATTATATCCTTGACAAAACAGTCCCACCCAACTACAACACCTATGGAAACATACGATTAACGATATCACATTCTATACGAGTGCAGAGGATTTGATCAGTACCGATAAACTTATGGCATCAAACCAGATAAGGCCCTAACATCAAAGGATCATATAAGGGACACCTTGAAATTCAACAAAGAATCTGTGACACAAAATCTATAGACAATAATATAAAGAAATAGAACCGTAAAACGTCGCTAAAGACCATGATGTCGATGCGACGTGAAATAATCCCGAAAGAAGAAAAAGAAGTGTTACATAACTGTTATCCTATTACTGCGAGTTAAATCTCACAAAGATAATTTACTCGCATATTAAAAATTATATCACCATGAAAAATACATACTTTAAATTTGCAGATGTAAAAGATTTATTTTCCAGAGCCTTAGAGCAGATTACAGTAGAAAAATAGAAGAAACGAATAGAACATGTTATTCAAAGTATCGAACAAAAATTTCATATATTTTATATTATTAAAAAGGAAGCTTCACATCGTCTCATAACGATGAAGAACTATCGCGGAAACAAAGTCGCCGCCATCCGTCTGTCGGCAACTGCATCGACCCAACTGTCAGCAGTATCTTACACAGATAATAATGAACAAAGGACGAACGATTTCGGAAAACGCTTCGAAAACCTTCGAACGTTTAGCAATGCGTAGTATGAAATCAATGTTGTTCTACAGTGTTAGAATGAGAGTGCGAGAGTGTGTCAAGACGATTTTGTGTATGCACTGATCGAGTAGCAATTTATATTTTCACAATAAATTATGTTGAATGATTTGTCGCTCCTTTGTAAATGCCAATCCTACATTATCGGCGAACCCGTCACTGACAATGAGCGTCTTTGAATAACAAATATCTGTAGGATATTTTTTAACTTCCCCAGGTATAGAGGCCCGGTTAGCGTCTGGAGGCCAGACGAGTCTGGAGAAGTTGGGGCCAAGCCATGTGAGGTAGCCTCGCTCAACCCCGGTTTTCCCCATTGTAAACTGGGGGTGACGCGTCCCTGGGCACCTCTCGGGAAGGGTCCCCGCGTGGGTGACCCTTCGGAGAGCCTAACCCGAAGGAGGAATGCCTTCCAACCTAGAGCGTTACGTGGGGGGAGTTTTCTCCTCCTTCGGCTTAAAAGGGCCCGCTCTGGAAGATAGGGAGAGTTTTGAGATAGTCATTAGAGAGTTGAGGTAGTCTTTGAGAGAGTTGAGACCGAGAGTTGTGATTGCAAAATACAGACCGCAGTGAATTTGAGTATTCCGAGGTACTCTCCAGCGAGTAGAGACCGTGTGACTCTACATATCATAATTGAATAAATTTTTTACAAACTTTCGCGAATAATGAATATTTTTCTCTCGAATATCGTCATTTATAAGTAACGAATAACTTTCAGTCGCGTAATTTGAGGTCTCGGATATGAAAGAAAAACACGCAATATCTATAAGTTATAATAAGAGTATAATTGAACCGTAAACTATCATATCTAACACTCGCTGGTTCATTCTGACCTTTCTCGCATCTTTATACGCTTTCTCGACCTCACAGTTAACAGCACAACGCGCAACCTCGACCCATGACGCCATGTACACCAAATCTTCAAGTGCATTCCTAGATTTACTCCTAGACTCACTTCTCGCTCGCAATCGACACTTTAGCATAAACATTTTTTCCACTAAATACACATATACACGCCATCCATGCTGAAGACTTTTATTCTTACACTATTAATAAGAGTATGATCATCGATAAAAGCATTTCAAGGTCTCACAGATATACACACAGTGAGTCACAAAATTATTGGCACACTTAACATATTCTAATACAAAAAACAATTAAATCAGACTATTCCGATATATTTGATTACACGTTCTACTATGGCGATAAAAGGTAAAAAAACTAAGTTAGATATAAGAAATTTAGTAACTCATTACTGGAAAACTGGAAAATCATATATAGAAATTAGAAATATCATAAAGAAAAATTTTTCAATCGTTCGAAATATTATTAAAAGATTTGAAAATGAAGGTAGAATTGAAAACGCATATGGGCGTGGGAGGAAAAAAGTTTTAAATTCATCAGAAAAACGTTTTATTGTTCAAAATGTGAAACAAAATTCAAGAATCAGTGCCCCTCGAATTAATGTCCAGGTCCAGCATTTTTGTAATAAAACTGTTTCTAATGAGATAGTCCGTAGAATATTGCGGAAGTATCCATGAAATGGACGCACACCTAGTAGGAAACTATACGTTACTGCAGTAAATCGAAGAAAACGTTTGGATTTTGCAAAACAATTTATTTCAAAATCTGGAGAATTTTGGAGAGATGTTATATTTTGTGGCGAGAGTAAATTAAATATTTGGAGGTCTGATGATTACACGAAAGTATGGCGAAAATCAAACGAAGAAATGGATCCTAAAAATGCTCGCTCAACAGTCAAATACGGTGGTGGTCATTATGGTTTGGGAATGTATCAATTACTACGGGTTAGGAAGTTTAAAATTTACAACAGAAACAATGAATAAAATGGGATATTTAAGCATACTGTAACGACCATCATTCTCACCCTCGCTACCAGATGGATTCTGACTTCGAGGACTTTCTCGCAAGTTCCTCGGAAAATCTCATATTCCTATACATATCATTTCCCGATCCTCCAATAGTATCCCGGTCTAAGACAGGGCCTGTTAGGGAGGCATTTTCTCTCGAAAATCCTCCGTTTCTCTATTGTACTTGCCGATACGTTGAACCATATGGGGCAGCCATATGTCAGTATCGGTCTTACAAGTGTTTTGTAGCAAATAATCTTTGTTTCCGCGCTTAGTAGTTTTGAATAAGACAGACGTTTGTGACTGTCGAATGCCTTATGGGCTTTCTCGATCTGCGTTTGGACATGGTTATTGTTGACGTTCAAAATCTGTGATATGCATGGCCGGAACAAAATCGTTTCACATTTATCGGTGTTGATTTTTGACTTCCACGTGTGGAAGTAATCTTGGATTCTTTCAAAAATGTCATATAATCGCGCTTTTAATTTTGATAGTCTGCTATCTTTTATGTAAATTAGCAAATGATCGGCGAAGGCTATTGCGAATTTGTTGGGGTCGTTATTTAGGTTGAACATACGGAGTAAATCGCTTATGTATATGCTAAACAAGATGGGGGAATTGACAGTGCCTTGTTGCAAGCCATTCTCAATGTCAAAGGTTTTCGTAGACGAGCAATTGTGATCCGTGACGAGAAATTTTTTCCCATCTAGCATGTCCCAGATCATTTTGACAAGATGCGGCGGAAAGTTCCTCCTCAGGAGTTTGAAGAAGAGACCGTCCAGCCACACCGTGTCAAAAGCTTTCTCCAGGTCTACAAGGTCCGCGCCTACGCATTCGTCGGCGTTTCTCGCCCAACAAATTTCGGATGTGAATTTGGAAATCGCGTATATTGTCGAATGTTGATACCTGAACCCGAATTGTGTCTCTGGGATAATGTCATTTTCGTCACAATACGTCGTCAGTGCTTTGTTTATGACAGTTTCGAAAACTTTGCTAATATTCGCTAGAAGGCTAATAGGTCGGCAATCCGTTGGATTACTTCCCTCTTTGCCTTTTTTCTTTATTGTAATTAATTTCGCTGTTTTCCAAGCGGTGAGAAAATACTTTCTATTCAAGCAATTATTGAATAGGATCGAGTAATTATATACGTACTGCAATGGCAGGTTTTTGAGTTCAATATTAGGAATGTTGTCGAAACTGGAGGATTTTTTGTTATTTAGTTTTTTGAACTTTAGTTTCAGTTCTATGAATGAGGTGAAATAGTCCGAGGGCACGCGTGTGTTGTTTGGTTCGTCCGCCGTGTTGTCGTTGTCGAACGTGCAGACAGTCTTGTCGTTGAGTCGGTCTTCCAAAATGTCCTCTCTAAGTTTGTCGGTTTTCTGTCGAATGATGCAAGAAAGTTGGCCTTTTCTCATGTGCATGTTTTGCGTTTGCATCGATTCGAAGTGGTTACCAAGTACGTTTAGTTTATGTTGTGTGTCAGTAATAAGAACGTCTGTCTGGCGAGTGTCGAATCGTACGTTTGTGTCTCGAAGGAGGTGTGCATTTGCCATAGGAATTTTTAAGGTTCCTATGGCTCTTGCCTCCTTCGGTCGGAATATACTATTGATGGCCGGAAAATAATTTCGACGATTGACGCGGTGAGATACTGGAAATTTTCTTTTTCCAGAAGTTATTCACCGAATCGTGGAAAGCTTTCTTAATATCGTATCTGATTTTTTTTAGAGAGTCTTTGAATGCTACTATTGCCGTATCGTTTCTACTTGTGTACGATTCGAGGCTCGTGAGTCTATTGAGTCGCTCGATGATCTGACATTTTTGTCTGCGTAACTGTTTGATGCAAGGAGTGAGGTATTTGTCCGTCGTGTTGCTGTTTGCTATGCGTGGAATAGTAGAGTCCATTGCGCTGATAATTTTGCTGTTTAATTTGTCGAGAAGGGTGTCTATTTCCTCTATGTTTAAATTTCTGTTGTTCGGAACGTCTGGGATGTCAGTCTTAGTTAAGTATTCTGCGAATTTAGTCCAATCGGCTTTGTGGAAGTTGTATCGGTCCGGGATGATTGATTCGTCTATTTCTAGCGTTCCCATCGAGGGTATCGATATTTCTATTAACACTGCTCGATGGTCGCTATCATATTCGAACGAGTCTAGGGTGTGGTGGCTGGGTGTCTTATGGAATATAATGCGACTATCCGCTAAGCAGAGGTCTATGAAGGCCCCGATTTTTGGATAGGATGGAATTGCTATTCTGTGGATGAAGAGAGTCGATATAGGGTATAGTTTTCGAGGGCCCACACGTTCAGTTGTGTCCCTCTGCTATTGTTTGTGGCATTACCCCGGGAGTGATGTTTCGCGTTCAGGTCACCGGCTAGGATAAAATAATTATTGGCTCTATATAATTCAAGCTGCCTAAATAGCGATTTAAACTCTACCTTAAACTCTTTGTTACCATTGCGCACTGCGTACCCTGCGATTATGAATAGCTTGACCGCGCCTTGAAGTTTTATCTGTATAACTGTTGATTCGAAACTTCTGTCTGTCGTTTCGTGGTCTAGGCAAATGTGTCTGAATTTTATGTCCTTACGTATGACGATGCCCGTTCCGCCGCCCTGTTTAGCGTTAAATCTATCGTTTCGAACGAAATTGTAATTCTCAAACACAATTCTGTGTCGAGGATTTAATTTCGTTTCGCTTAACTGCGAGAATGATGGTCGCTACACATCTATAATCTAAATTACAGTTTAGGGCGATGTGACCTATCCTCTGGCACCTTTTACACTGCACACGATCTTTTTTTAATATCCTTTCTCAATGTATCAGGGAATGGAGTACAAATTTCGTTTGCTTTAAATTATCTATTTTGCTGTCAGAAGACAGCTGTACTATGTAGATTGGTAGGTTTCTACCTTCGAGAATTGACTTCCTCGTTTCGAATTTTTTTACAGCTTGGAACTGCACGTCTGGAATGCTTTTCGAACGCAACTCGTTCAGGACTTTTCCGGCTCAAAGTCGCCGTCTAGGTTTTTTAATAGGATTAACATATTTCGTGTGCCTTTCGGTGAGTATGTGAAGAATTTGATATTGTCTTTTTTTTTTAGAAGATCGCATACCGATTTATGCGCGGCGATCGTGTTCACGTGTAAAAGGTGCTTACTGTTTGTAACTTTTTTTGTGAAGAAATCTTTGGTTATTTTCGATACTATCTCGATGGTCTTTTTACATTGTGTGTTGATTATTGTTATGGGAGGAGGTCTTGTGCTCCTTACCTGGTTGTCGGTCCCGTTCGGTGAGCTTCGTTGCTCGAAGATGTCGTTCATCGTCTTCATCTTTCTAGTCGATGATGGAAGTGGTGGTGCATCCGTCCTTCGGGGCTGCTGATGGTAGCTGGTGCTGCTGCTGGCCGCTGGATTCAGGGGCTGGTTCGGTCGGGATCTCTTGGTTGGCTCGACTTTTGTCCACTTTTCTTTGTCCTCGATCGGTGTCATATCTTCCTTGGTTGCGAGTTTCTCCTTCGGCCTGGATACCTGGCTTGGCGGCTCGGTGTGGCTGGGAAACGCAGGACTGGGATTTCCCCCGTTGTTCTTCGCTCGCTCTTCCTCCAATTCCTTCGAGAACAACTCAATAGTTTTATTTAATTTGTCGATGATTTTTAACAAATCATCGTCTTGCAGAGATGCTGCTTTCTCATTTTCTACTTTCATTATGTTTGTAGGGGCTGCTTTTTTGATTGGCGGCATGTCTGTCGATTTCTTCCTTTCCATAGCTGTTCTTCAAATTTTTAATTTAGCCGTGTTTTTTATCTGGACATTAATCTTGTTAATGCGCGCGCTTTTGTGTGAGTCCTTTCTCTTTTATTATTTTTAGTACTGCATCTATGTTTTTATTTTCACATATTATGTTACTCCGTGTTAGTGTCTTTAATTTATTCTACACTGACTCCAAGGGATTACACCATTGTGTACTTGATATATTGTCTAATCTTGATATTATTAATGTAGATGCAGCACTCTAGAATGATATTACACTTACGTACAACTACTTCAGGTATACGCGTTTAATTATAAGGGTTTATAAACGTTAAGGGGCTTCTCGACGACTGCGGAGGATTTTGGGCCTGTACGTCCGACACTCACGAAGGTCTAGGAAAAAGTTGCCTTAGACACTGGGATACTATTGGAAGGACGAAAAGTTATATATATTGGATTGAAAGGTTTTCCGAGGATTTGCGAGAAAGTCCTCGAAGTCGGAATCCACCTAGCGGTGAGGGTGAGAATGATGGTCGCTACAATTCTATTAGGAATGTTCTGATTTCAGTGTTGACTTTATATATGTAATATCTTTTATTATTATTATTCTTGTTATTTTTATTACTACTACTACATCTGGATATATTAAATATCTGAATATTTATCGAGACGTAATTTAATATACTTAAATTATATGCAAATTAATCGACCAGAGCCTTATTAGTATACGGTTGTTTACATTATGTATCATAAAATATTGCGATTGAATAAATGTTGATTTTTTATATATAAATAACTGAATTAACACGCGATAACAAAATTAGAGTTCAGAAATCTCAAATTCTACGAAACTGTTTCGTTATTTGAAAAATTCTTTATCTTTGAAAAGTTCAATTTCATACCTATAAATCTCACAAGAAATTCACCCAAGCTGATAGAAACATAAGCACGATTATTTCATACCGTGACATTTCTGAGAAAAAGCAGATAAGCAATATTAAGTAATACAAGAAATACTTGAAAAATATTTATATACATCCTACAGAGGATGTCTCTACGAATAGTATTATAAATGACTAAAGGTATCTCGTAATTTTAATAGGTCAGTGTTTGAATTTTAACTGCTGCTTCATCTTGGTCCTTATGTTACGCCAATGCATTACCTTTTTACGAACTCATGGTTTCAATTCTGTACTGCCATTGGATCAACACATCTACCTTCACAAAGTGACTGGAGTTCTAATTGGTGTGCTCAGCATAATTCACACATCGATGCATCTTCTTAATTTTGGTACTATACTACATTATTATTTTATAATACATAAAATAAAGCCAAATGCAAATTCCCTTTCCGATAAATGGAAAAAGTTTGTAAAAGTACAGGATGATCTGCTCGCTGGTAGAAACCACGACACTTGAAACTTCTCCGATCGCACACAAATGTAATCGCTGCACACATTTGTCGGATCATCGTGTAAGCATATTGGCCACCTACTTGGCAATATTTACCTGCGTTTGTGCGATGATATTCTCTTTCGGTCCACTATCGAACGAATCATCCTGTATACACATATATACGTATATGTAGGTGGTCTATCCCAATAACGATAAAGTACGTATTTATAAGAGATATCTTAGATCGAATTTTTAAAAATGAAAGTGATTATCACGAGAAGCAACTAATATAGTTTTTACTTCCAAATATAGTTTATTTTTCATGCTATGCATACGCAATTACTTTTCATAAAAATTCTCGACGAATAAGACTAAAGACCAAATGTTTCTATTTCTTCGAGGAAATATTTACACATACATGTATAAACGTATCTAAATAGATTCTTAAACGATCAATACGCGTTGAAACCATGTGACGATGAAGATTTCGTATCAATCCGCAGCTTTTACAAAACCGTATAGTTTGCGTTGTTCTAGCAATTGTACATTTTTAACGATATTTGGATATCATTCGATCGATCCTAAGAAACAAGTTTGCTAAATGTTTATTATCGCGTATATTAAAGTTACTTATAAATATATAAACGACTGTGCTGGAATACTCATTTTATAAAATTCGCAAAAGGATCGAGAAAGAATATAATACATCGATGTATTTAGTACAATTCGATAAACGATAAAGTTTAAAGATAAAGAAAGAAAACGACTAAGTCGACAAACGTTTCTTGTCGTTTGATGGCGAATCTGTCGTAAATCGTAAGTCAATATTGGCATGCCATTGTACAATGAATTACACCATTTATGTTATCCATACATAACATTTTCCTACCTCTCGAACCAATGCCAAAATATTTCATACTTTAATGTATTTTTCTCGATTGATCGCGGTCTTTCGAATACCTTCGATGTTTTCAGTTGTATGAAGATGGCCACCTTCTTTCGGATAGAAATCGTTCAAATCGAAGAAAACAAAAAAGAAGTCTTACAACACTCTTTAGATTAACAAATAATCCAGTGTAACAGCATGTGTTCTCAAAATGAAGTATAATATAAACTAGTAAAATTCGTACCGTTTTACTCATATTTTTTATCAGAGCCACCAATCGAAATGCTCGATTACTTTTGAGACAGACCACTTACATAGATACAGTGTTTCAAACACATCTGTATTTTCAGATATCACTTGATCAAATAACATGAACAAACAACAATAAATACGTAGTAAAATTGAATTTATATCGTATTTTATATAGTCCTCCTAAATATACCATAAATCGTGCGATCTTTTCTTTTCTTGGCGTTATATCGAGCACGATTAAAATATTATCTTCCCAAGTGTTGCCAATGATGCGATACATTAGTCGTTGTGTTAAAAACATTCGATTTTATGTAAAATTATTCCCCTCAAATTTATGAAAAAGTTATAAAAATTCAATTAACGGTTGTGTTAATGGAGAAATTGTGTTCTAAAATTTTGTTAAATGTTTTCAGGTACCATCGTGGTGTATGATGAAATTCTTAATCGCAACAACTATACAATGTCTGAGTGGCTATTAACAAGTCGTCCAGCTTTGTTTGGACTCATTGCAGGCTGGGCAAATCCTACTGGAGTCATAATTACCATTCTTCTTGTTGTAATAATGGTGTGTTCGATGCCGTTTGTTCGACGTGGTGGATGTTTCGAGGTTATAAACCACATTTCATTATAAATAAAGTATAATAATTCTCTGATCTGAATTTCGTGAAATAAGTAAAAAGAGGGTGTGCCTTACAAGTGAGGGTATACGGGGGGTATACTGCTCTGACATGTTAGAAAATAGGGAAAGCTTGACAATTGTTTCTTTATAGCTAATTACAAAATGAAACATGTAGTTGTTCTCGATGATTATAAATGTAAGTTTCAGCTTTGTTTTGCAATATTTTAAAACTAAAAATCTTACAAAATGACAAAGTTATTCGCTGTTCGCAGCAACCCCCTCTAACAAAACATTGATCGTTGACCGTCACAATTGTCACGAATTGAAACTTAAAAAGTTGAATCTAAAATAGACAAATTTTCTTGATTATCTAAAGTATAGCGTACGGGTTTTCGAAAATTTTAGTAATGATAGAAATGATCGCAGTTTGAACAGAAAATAATCATTTATATCCAAAACAGAAAACTAGGTTAAACAGCTATAGAAAAATTAGATAATTGATATATGAGAAAAATGGAACGCTAAAAATTTCGCAGAATATTCTATGCAAAATGTTTCTGTAAAATTTGAAGTCGGATGTATCGTAAAACGAAAAAAAACTTAAACCTTTCTTTTCGGTAAAATAAGATTTTTTTACACTTTACTGCGTAATCAGCCGTTCCAGGTTCATACGACGAAACCTCCGTTTTATAAAAACTGTCGGTTATTCCTTTTCGTGTTCTAAATAAGTTGTTGGCCTAGCGATCACGTTTTTCAATACTTGTATTATTTTGTCACCGTGTAAATTTAACTTTGTCACTCACAAATTTTCATTTTCTTTCTCTTATTCTTACTTAACACGAATAATTACGGACTATGCATCTATATAACTCTGTGTCATTCTCAACCCATTCGCAGGTTACTCACGCGGTCATAGTCTCCGACTACATTCAGAGATCATTACACGCTACATAATATACGAACAAGAAACTTGAATTACATTCGATAAAACTCTTTTCTTATATGAGTAACAAGTAAAACAAGTAAAATAGGTTTGAAACAATATTTCCATTTCATCTGCGTTATAGTACGTGGTCGACGAACTACGAGTACTTCTCACATGGAATATCCCTTTGACGTAACAATTTACGAACTTCGAATTTTTAAAAAATTAAGAAAGAAGAAAATTCGATTTTTCAAATCCATCAGATAATCCATTTAGATAATAGATTCTACATTTTCGGATCGATGGAGGTCTGTTAAACAGAGTAAGGATAAATTTCACTCTTTTATTGCATCGTATTCTACCCATGTATAACTACTATCACTACTAAAGGAGTCAAAGAAAGCATGGATCGCAACATAACCGTTCTCACAATAATTCATGTCAAGTTTTCGATAGTTTTTCAATTTAATTTAATTTTTTGATATTTTACAAACTGGTATAGAATAAAGAACACATCATTGACTTAATGGAACTTCCGTCCAAAAAGATTGTTCATTCTACCATATTGCATTCGAGTATGTCAACAGCTCGATAATTAAAAAATAATATTAGTTCACATTTCTATACATCGGTAAGCCATATTATTATTTGTGTATCTTTCATTTTATAAATATACGTATACGTACGTGTGTATATGTATGCGTACGTTAAAAATATTATATTTATATGCATATAACACTGTCGAATAAATTTCGAATAAATTTTAGAGCTTTTACTCTGATCTATAATATCCAACGATTCTTGTAGAGTTTGCCTTTCCGAACACGAATCCGTAAACATAATTGCTCTATCATACACTGTTTTCGAGAAAAACACAAACTCTGTAAAAACATGAAGTATTCCGCGAAAACTAAAAACGTTAGGAGGTTTATTCTCGTCTTAAAGGTTAAAGGAAATTTCCCCGAATTTCTCAATGTCCATAATTATTACTATTTGTTCGTAGACGTTCCTAGACGATGTGAATCGTCCAATAGCAGATGTTTTACCCTAAGAATGTTTTAAGTTCAGCATTTGTAGAAGGCTACGTCTACGACGTGGACAAAGTTCTGTCTCTTTGACGGTACCAAACTGAGAGTGATAAAGAGCAATTGACGCCATCCTTGCATTATTACACTTTTTTACACGGGGTATTACATTTAGCATTAAAGAAGAAATTATGGAAAATATCAACAAAAATTCAGCAATATATGCGTCTGTAGATATATTTCCCAGAATATGTACTTTCAGAAAAGGAAATAAAAAAAGAATTAATTTTTCTAAGGTTTTTCTCTTCTAGGAATTACGTAAAGCCGATTATTTAAATTGTCGAATCGAGATTTTGTCAATCGTCACATCATCGGTTAAATAATTTTCTATATTTCTTTTTTCGAATAAATTCTTTTCACCGATCGCTGGTACATAACTTACTCGATATACATTACCGATTCGTTGATAATCCAAAATGAGTAAGAAAAGTAAAGGAAGCTTTATCCCTGTTTCGCAGTTGTTGTCGACAACAGAGTTGTCGAGTCTTTTAACGCGAATCTAAATGTACATAATGTATTAAATGTTGCGCAAAGTCGCGTGGTTCTAAAACAATGGGTATCCATCTACCTACCAACTAAAATAGCAAGAACACATCTTGATATGCAATTTTCCGAAGGTGGAATTTGACGAGAGAGCTGAATGGAGTGACCAGGTCGCTCTTTGGATCTCATCAGAGAATCAAAGGGCTAGGATTTTTATTTATGGTTAAAAATAGGAAATATTTATCTTAGTAAACTTTCAACGTCAGAGAATACGAGGCAAAGATTTATTATAGCATGTGTTTCAATTATGCTACTGAAGCTAAAAAATGTGAACAAATCATTTATAAAGAGACTTATTTATTGCATGAATGGCTACCATTTTGAATACAATATATAATTCCGAATCATTTCAAAGCAATATAAATGATCAAATTATCGAATGAAATGAAATGTCGAATGATCGAAACAGCGTAATTTATAAAGTTATCGAAACAGTTGATTTATAAAGGATTTGATTTCAGTTGCATGATTTAAGAAGATGTGGAGAAAAGATATTTAAAAGATTTAGATGAACATGTAAAATATGTATGTAGATATAGATCTTGATCTCTAGATTATAGATAAGATATAGATCCCAAATTTTCTTGAAAAATTGATCTTCTAAGATGAATAACACAAACAGTGCCATTTGGTTCCAAAGAAAAAATATATTTAGATATTCTCTCGTTTAAATGCATCACCCTATGCGCGCGCATGTGCGTATTGGCAGAATCTTCCAAACTTTAACATTTTTAGACCTGCAGAGCTGTAACCAATAGAATTTCTTTGATACGTTTTGTCCCGCGACAGTGAGTCGAGTATAACAGTATACCTCACGGTCATATCAGACCGAATTCCCCGAAGAAAAGGATAGATTTAGAAAAATAATTTAAACGTACATAGCATAATATTATCAACGGCATAAATGTCATTGAGAGATTAAAATTAGCCATTTCACTTGTCTTTAATACACTTGTCTTTAATAATTGATCGTTTCATTACGCGAAATTTGATTAAAATATCGATATCCCTGCTAACCCTAAACTGCAATTAACTAGGCGATGGGAGTTTCTTAAAAAGAAATATAGACACAGGGTGCCTTAATCGTTTGCACTCTGGAGACGAGTAACGTTAAATAAACTTTCGTGTAACAACGAAATCGATTACTTTATTTTGAATGACATTCGGATCAAATTTCGATATTACGAAACATTACATCTTTGACCAAACGTATGCCTTTACAATTTTAAAAGAAGAATTACGAAAGATATGAAAAACTGAAAAATTCAGAGAAAAAATGGAAAAATTTCACATTTTTTATCACATTATTTAATATATTATTATATATCATATAATATATGATATACCATCGAAACGTTTTCAAAAGCCTGTTTAGATGTAATACATGTGCGTAAGCCATTCCCGAAATATGAACACTAAAATTTGATGTACCACCGACATTGTCCGATGTACACCGCGGAGTAATTGCACAATTAGGCTTAATATAGCGGTCCTAAAAAAAGACCGAGAGTGATCGAGTAAAAGCATAGTACTAATAAGAACTTTAAACTAATAAATGTTCTAATTCTCGATCATTTACTTCGATTCGCACAAGTGTATTCATCTTCGAAACGAACTCTCGACTTTTCTTATTGTCAGTGACTATATGAAGTAACAATGTAACACGCTTCAACGGATCATGTTTCACGTGTTACGATGTCGTTGGCTCAACTCGGTACGCGATATTCTTCGATCGATAGATCGAGTCGAATTAGATCTGCAAAAGATAATTTTAAATTGTGCATAAACAAGATCTCCACTGATCCAGACCCGGAGAATCACGTGACATATAATTTAGAAACGGTACGATATTTTTGCATGAATATCAATTGTACATACATTTTATCGATAACAATATTACTTTGCAGTAAAATTCCTTATAACGATATTGATGCATACGAAATGTGATTTTTTTCAAGTAAACCTGTAACACGTAGGTTTTCTTCGAAAGACTATGAAATAATTTATCTCCTTGACCTTTTTACGCTTTCACGAATATTTCGTTTCACCATTAATTTCTCGAATATTTTCATTATTATATTTCATTATTTTAACTTACGTTCACTAACTTACAAATTCCATGAAATTTGTTCGTAATGGTATTAGATTTGATTAAACCCCCAACTTGGGAGGCCCCGAGCCGTGATGACGGTATATCGAATTAATAAATCGTCTAATATTTTACAGATATTTTACTGGTCACACTTATTATACATACCATTCTGGCTACTGATGATATTGCATGGTCCGAATTTCTGGAAATGGTTCTTAGGACCAGGTATCGTATACCTACTGGAAAGAATACATCGAATTGCCTGGTCTCGCTCGCAACTGGGGAAAACATACATAAGTTCAGGCCTTCTCTTACCATCGAGAGTAACACACTTGGTTATAAAGAGACCTTCGCATTTCTACTTTCATCCTGGCGATTATGTCTTCGTCAATATTCCGGTTATAGCGCGTTACGAATGGCATCCTTTCACCATTAGCAGTGCACCAGAACAAGAAGGTTTGAATAATTAATAATTAACAATTAATAATTGTAAATAAAACGTAATAAATTTACAATTAATAATACCTTTTATATACATATGCAATGCGTCGTATCGATGTATTACGAAGATCGATACTCTCCATTTAGAAAATTCATTTGTCCATTAGAAAATTTTTAAATAAACGTTTGCAAAAACTATTTATAACATATTGGATTAAAAATTTTTCTCGAAACACTCGATGAACACGTGTGTACGCTATCGGCGAAAATCGCTACTATCGCTAATCGTTTATTCTTAGAATCGCAACATAAATTGTGAGAAAAAGAAAAGAGAAAAGAGAATGTTTTAGTAACATCTTTAATTTTCTTTCTATGCGAACAAAATTATGCATTTTTGTTAAAATGTCCCTTTTGCTCAAAGAAATTCCCTTTATCTCTAAACTCTTTTACTAACGAGAACTGGACATATTCCGCGAATCCTGAAATAAGTTTTCAAGTGTCTCTGATCTTACGTTACTCCGTACTTCTTAAACTAGTTGCCAAATTCTTTGGCATGTTGTACGGAATGTACGAAAATTAATCGTCACGACCATTATAGCGTGATTCGACACTGGAAGATCGATAAAGATCCGTTGAAAAAGCTAACCGCAATATAGTCCTCGATCATGATTTTCTCGGTGAAACTCTTTTTCTCGTCACATCGTATTTTGCTCATTGCAAAAAGGAAAGTATGTCTGAATGGAATGTTACGTGTTCTCGAACCATGTGAAAGTCAATATTTCGACTTATCGCATGGAGATGCATTGGATGGTCAATATTTTCCGCCAAAACACTAAATTCGATGCGAACTCGATACATGTGAACCACTTGACATTGGAAAACATAAAAGTCCGCTGCTTCTCCGTGTAATAAGTTTAAGTACAATATTTACTTTTTATTTTTCGGAAGAACGGTTCATTCGCCTATTAATGTTACTTTCGGACATATTTTCCTTCTTGCGACGAGTAAAATACGATGAAAAAGGAATTTCACCTCGAGAATCATGCTCATGAACTATTTTATTTCTAGCTTTTCAAACAGATCTTTATCGATCCTCGGATATCGAATCAAGCTGTAATAACCGTAACAATTAATCTTCATACATCCTATACCTAGCTTGTATATATTCAAATACGAAATGCGAATAAATCGGAATTTTGACTTTCGCGATAAAGAAAAAGTTAATAAATTTGGTAAAAAGATACAAGTAAAGGAAACGTAATGATAAATATAATATAACGAAGAAACGACGTATGTATGTGTCACTTTTACACACCATTAAACATTGAAACGTTTACTTAATGTTAAACAGCTTTAGATGTTACACGTTGGAAGTTTCGAAACCGATCAGTAGATCTAAAGCTATTTTTCTATGAAAACGTTTTTAAAGTCAGTAAAAAAGAAAAAAGTAAGTAATTATAATAGTAATTATAATAATTACTTCAAAATATAAAAATACATAATGACAAGTGATGAACAGTGATATGATTACACACTCGAATATTTCTTCTGTTACCGAATTCAAAATTGTAATTCTAAATGCTGCAACCGGTAAGCTGCGATAGTGCCGGTCCTTAGGGATTTTACCTACAACCTTGCTATATTTCAACAATTGAATTTACGACCTAGCTATATCGTGACCGCTGCGATACATTGCTTAACTGAAAAACTGGAAAACTGGAAAAGATTGTAAATTTACTAATTTTTTTGTTAACGTGAAAATCAAAATTTTGATTTATCCGTATCTTCTACTTACGTATATACATGTCGCATAGAAAGTTTGAAATATACAGAAAGCTATGGAAAAATTTAACCAAAGGAATGAACGAAAAAAGTCAATTTTAACTTTCGGCGTAAAAATTCTCTTTCCAGTCGGTACCAAAGCTTTCGATTACCACCACTCGATGGAGCATACCCGAATTAGTTGTTAAAATTTTGTTCATTTTTCATAAAGATCATTTCCCTTTCCTTTCACAGAATTGATCTGGTGGGTCTAGAACACTCTGTATATACACAGAATGACATCGGTTGCACAGTAGCCCCCGCGTAATCGTCGATCGTGTCAAATCTGTTAAATTTCACATCGATCGACCACGGCTGCCATTTCGAACATTAGCCTAGATCGTACGTGATATGTGCGTAAACGTTTAATAAAAAATTATGTCATTTACGGTAAAGCAGCATCATCCTAGATTTCCAGGGGAAATCCGGCTTAGTTCGACAAAAAATATAACATCGTTTGACTTTTAAAGCATTATCTCGTTATAAGTAGACCACTCGATAACGGACAGGAGTCAGTTTTAAGTTACAACGAAACAGTCCTCTATTTGGCACGTCTTCCGGTTCTTTCACGCAGCGAGTGCGAGAAACTGCGAATGAGCGATCACGTACGAGGTGCAGGCGATTATTCGATCGAAGTACACTGTATGATATTTTGGAAAAGAAGGCCGAAGTAACCGATATCTCGGGCGCGAGATTTCTGGTCTGGCTCGCTCGTAGCTAGTCTCATTCTCCGCGCGATGACTATCATAAAAAGATACGGTACTGGATAGCAAAAGTCGACTTATAACAAGGCAGGACTGTACATGTATATTATTCTGTTCAGATGGGAGCCCGAACCTGACCCCTTGGGTTTACAAAAATTCACTGCCGAGAAAAACGACAAATTTCAGCATCTAATATTTCCTGCTTACTTTTCATAGGTTATATATGGCTTCACATACGAGCAGTGGGTGAATGGACAAACAGCCTTTATTCGTACTTTGAAAAAGAACAGATGAAACTTCAGAGGGAGAATATATTTTCCATCGATAGTTGTAACAGTGGGACCCTCTCAAAGAAAATGTAAGTCGCATATCGTATAATCTTATCCAAACCTATCTAAACTTCAATTAATCGGATAGGATACGGGTTGATATCATGTGATGCTAACAAATCACATTTTTATAATACAAACGCCAATACATAGTCTAGAATCTCGATTATTCAAACTAATTTAACGACACGGATGTGCCGATTACCATATATTTTCCGATAATAGAACACGCGAGTGCTTTCTTCGCGTTAATTTTTATATATCGAAAATTATATGTAGGATGGGACCTTACAAGTTTCATCAAAAAATCCTATCTCAATGAGCCTTCGTTTCCGAGATATTTTGATTTAAAGTTTTTGATTCTACGCATCTAGTAAATAAATCCAAAGTAAAGTAAATAATCTTTATCAAAGTAAGTCGTGGATAAGTCGATAGGGTCTAATACAACTTTCAACTGAAAAAATATTTTATTTATTTTTGCATTTAATGTTAATCCTGTATCAGTCGTAAAATAAAAGTATAGTAATAAAATAGCAGTATTTATTGCATATATTTTTCCGTATTAGTCATTATCGGGTGAATTCTGTATTAATCGTTCATATCGCCACTATAAACACTGATAGTTTTCGGTTACATTTCAAGCAATCGTTAAAATAACGATTAAATATAACATATAAATATAATATAATAAAATATAAAAATATATAAAATATAACAGTAAAATATGAAAATAATGCCTGGTTATCTAGCAAGCATGTCCACATACATGCTCACTTTGGGCATCCATACTATATGTTCCAAACCATTCTCGAAAACCAAGACCCATTGTGAAGAAAAAGAAAAAAAAACTAGACTTTCCTGATATTAGCTATATATTGATAGATATTTCCACTTTCTTCCTCCTTTCTTCTCTTTTTTAATATCACATCTCGCTTTCTCGAAATAAAACATTTCATTTCGAACAATTTTCCATTGCAAACATCTATCGTTGGAATGTAGAACGTGTTAGGATAGGAGAGTTTTCAGATAGGAGAGTTTTCATACAATAAGAAATTGAGAAAACGGAGATGCAAATAATCGAGATTCTATTGTATTATATCTATTTATAATGCGAGATTAACGAAATTTCCAGAAAAAAACCAAGTTTTAATAGTTTCATTGTTTCACATGTTTCTCGATACAGATCGCTTAAAGAAAAGGAAGAACTAAATGTTAACGAAAAGGCAATTTCATCACCGGTCACAACAAACGCAACTCATGGCGCTTTTGATAATCCTATGTTTGTTCCTGATAGCGAGAAAACAACCCAGTTACCACAGTCTACAATTGGTACACGCTGATTTTTAACAAACTTTTTAATACGATTTAAGATTCAAGATTCTTATTAAAATCGTTATGTTTCAACATTTATACTTAATACTTGCAATTATCATCTCAATTTTTTAAAATTTTTTAAAACGATCATGATTTTCTAGAATTTTATTATAATTTATTCGGTAATATATTACGGTAAATGTACAGTGATTCACAGACGTATTCTCATTCGCGGAACGTTTCCTTCCACTTACTTTGAAAATGGACTTTGAAAGTAAAAGAAATCATACATCTTGCGATATATCGATGAAGATGGTTATTCACGTATTATTAACTTTAATTGTAACGACAATCTGTTAAATGTGGCTTTATTCATCGATCTTAAATTACGATCGATAATTAACTACATAAAAATGGTAAAGGCAAGGAAAAATTTGTCGGAAGGTAATAATCCAGCGTAATAAAAATCGGGATTAAAGTAAATTATGAAGAAATTGCGAGAAACTTTAATCTCGTAAAAATCAAAATATTACAAATGTCTCGATTTTAACTTTATTCGATATACATCGCTTCAGATTTTTATCGATAAAGATTTCTGGGCTCGTGTTATAGAAATATAGGAATCGTTTCAAGTTCATCAAAGTTCACAATTAAAGGAATACAAATATTTCTGTGACTCACTGCTCAGCTCACACGAACAGCTCGATGATATTCGCGCAATTTCTTTTTCCAATGCTCCTAACTAATTTTACGTTTTTATCCATTAGCACATTGAAAAAATGCAACCAAACATTTGTTTCGGAATGGAACTTTATAATTTTAACTGTGCTATTCGATACAGCATTCTCGTATCTCGTATCATATCTATAAAAAGGTATCGTACGAAGGCATTCATACTCTCAGGCTAGTAATTGAAAAATTATTCCAGTTAAAGATTATTCATTTCTTATCTGCGATATGTAATTTTTTATATCTCTACCATTATACATTGTTGTTGAACGTTTTGAACGTCTTAAACTAACAAGATGAGTACACGTACATTATAGTTTTGAAATATTGCCGCACAAAGAAATAAAGCGGTATTATTGTATATTTGAGAATAGCAGTGTCTTCGTAACTTGTATTTCAATACCTATGATATTCACTCGAAAATTATGCGCTGAAACAGCATCTTGTCAAATAAAGGAGAATAGCTGTGCCGCGTAAAAGAATTCATGGATCGAATTTTACGGAATTGCCATTTTAATTTGTCTGAGTTAAATTTCGATTTTTTTTTTTCTTCGAAAAAAAACTCGGATGCGATAATTCACTTTTCCAAAGACGCCTCGTCAAACCCTATACATCAAACGTTTACACTGTAGCGTAATTTCACTTAGAATGGCTAACAATAGCTCTTCCAATAGCCACCAGATGGTTCTTATATAGTTTCCCATTCTAAATATAAGTCCGACATACATAATTACGTAAATTAGATTATACCTTAGAGATTTCGATAATATTTTGATAGATCGTAGAAATCAACATTTCCAACAACATTTTTTAACCCTCGAATAGCCGAGATTAGATGAGCCGTAGATGAGCGACGCAACGAGCCGGCACCGGGTCGCTTTTGACCTACAGTGAGTTACGTAATTATATACACACACGCAGAAAGCGATAGGAATATGAAGGATAAAAGAAGTAATAAAAGATTTTTCAAGTCTTTTATTTGAGATACATAAAGATTAGACCATAAACGCACAATACTATGAAGAAAATAATTTCACGTAATAATAATTTCATCTAGTTATAAAGAAATGAAATGAGACGATTCCATGTATCAATTGCCATCGCATAATTATTGGCATACATTACAAAAATTAATAATATTAACAATGTTAATATTTTGTAGAATAATGCTGTATTATGCCATTCCTCTTCTAATTTACTTTGGAATTCCGCTTTATTAATTATCGAATGCTTTCGTATTTTTATATCTAATCTGTCCCATACCATCTCAATGGGATTTACATCGGGTGATTGATTCATGTGGTGTATTTACGTTTTTTGGACAGTGGTATAGCAACCACTCTTGAATAATATTCGATTTGTGTTTGGAGTCTTTATCTTGATATAATTGGAATTTTTCAAGGATTTCCAATTTTTGGATACATTGCTTTAAATTATTCTTCAGTTTGCTCAAGTATTCCATTTTATTCATTGCTTCTCATATAAATTTTTAATTTCCTACCGCGTAATAATTGATATATCCCCAAACCATAACGTGACCACCATCGTATTTGACTGTTGAGCGAATATTTTTAGAATCCATTTCTCTGTTCGTTTCGATTTTTGCCATACTTTCGTATAACACTCGTCACAAAATATCTTCAATAAAAAATTCTCCAGATTTTCAAATAAATTTTTTTTGCAAAATCCAAACTTCCATAATATTCTACGGACTATTTCATTAGAAACAGTTTTATTACAAAAATGCTGGACCTCGAGATATTAATTCGTATATTATTCGTAATAACTGATTCTTGGATTTGGTTTCACATTTCGAAGAATAAAACGTTTTTCTGATGAATTTAACATATTTTTCCTCTCACGTCCAGGTGCGTTTTCAATTCTACCTTCAACTTTAAACCTTTTAATAATATTTCGGACAGTTGAAAAACTTTTGTTTACTATATTTCCAATTTTTCTATATGATCTTTCACTTTTTCAGTGATGAATTACTAAATTCCTTATATCTAATTGTAAGTTAGTTTCTTTACGTTTTCACGCCATACTGGAACGTACTCTCTCTCACTCTCTCTTTCTCTCTCTTTCTCTCTCTCTCTCTCTCTCTCTCTACGCAGTGAGTTGTTTGTTACAGCGATAAGAGCTTGCAGACGTTACCACTCCGCTGCCGCTCAAATTTCGGGTCACCGATGACCTGGTGTCGGCTAGGCGAACGTTAATACATATTACCCTCGCTCGGTTTTAGCTTTTTCAAGTGATCTCGAAACATTTCCTACTGTTTCATTGAATTCTGCTTATATGTACGCATCTTTGAAAGCGTATGCATAAACTTATGACCGACGTTTATCTATTGTTCTTATCTACTATAGTTCTTAGATACTATATACAGTGACTCACAAAAATATTCGAACCCCAGGGTATGTTTGAATTAATCAGATCGTATCGCAGATACTAATAAATGGATCGTGTTCACTACTTCTTCTAGTGATAAGACATTTATTCAAGTAAACATAGACATATGTTTTATATAATAAATTTGTATGGATTTATTGTAATAAATTATAAACGAAATGATACCTTATTTTCACGTCACAAAAATATTCGGACACATTGTACGTTTACGATATTTCTCTTCCCGAGCAGTTAATATTTTTGCAAGTTACCGATGAATGTTTACAAACATAGCTTTAGCCGACGATGTTACTACAGTATCCCTCAGTATTGAGCTTGAAACAGGATGAAATGGGTCGTAAAGGAAAGAATACATCGTTTGATTTACGTCAATTAATAATTTTTCATCGTGGGAAAGGAAAGTCTTACCGCGACAATAGTTCTTTACTTAAAATCAGTAAAAGTACGGTCGCTGACATGGTTAGGAAGTTTGAGGATGAAGATCGTATCGACTTTATTCCTCCAACTGGTCAACCAGCCGCTCTAACTGCGAGAAAAAAAAGAGGAATGGTTCGAAAAATTAAAGTAAATCCTCGATTAAATGCTAAAGCAAATGCTCGATTGGCGGCAGAACATTATGAAGAGGCAGGAACACAAGTTCATCCCGAAACAATTCGGAGAACTCTTAGGCAAGACGGGTACAACGGCCATGTCTGTAGAGAAAAGCCTTTTATTAATGAGGCAAACAGGAAAAAACGTGTATTATTCGCACGAGAATTTATTTCAAAAAAGGAATCATGGTGGGACAACGTTACATTTGCCGATGAAAGCAAATTTAACATCCACAATTCAGATGGAAGAAGAATGGTGTGGCGGAAAGTGAATAAACAGTTCTACCATCGAAACACGAAAGGTACTGTATAGCACGGCGGAGACAGCGTGATGGCTTGGGGCTGTATTTCGTCCAAAGGAGTTGGCAATTTAGTTTTTATTGACACCATCATGGACGAAAACTGTTACTTGCAGCTACTGAAAAGTAATTTATTAAATAGTGCAGAAAAAATGGGAATTCGCAACAATTTTAAGTTTTACCAGGATAACGACCCCAAACAGAAAGCACGCATTGTACAAAAATTCTTGCTTTATCGTTGCCCGAAAGTTCTTCATCCTCCACCACAATCGTCGGATCTCAATCCGATTGAAAATTTATGGGATAACTTAGATCGCGGAATACGAAAAACACCAATTAACTCAAAAGAAGAATTAAAACAAAGGTTGCTGGAAGAGTGGATTGCTATAAGTACGAACTATTTGGAAAAAATCATTTATAATATGCCCAACAGATTGAGGCACGTATCGAAACAAAAAGGCTATGTGACAAGATATAAAAAAATGGGTTTATGTAAATAAATTAGGGTTATATAATGTTATATATGCCAAGTGTCCGAATATTTTTGTTACGTGAAAATGGGGCATCATTTTGTTTATAATTTATTATAATAAATCCATGCAAATTTATTACATAAAACATATGTCTATGTTTACTTGAATAAATGTCTTATCACTAGAAGAAGTTTTATATCGTCACTAGGTCGGTCTTAGTTGACGACGGTTAATAACGGACGGTTCATTGGGGAAGGTTGTGTATAGTGGACTGTATTTTAGTATAACTCTCGGATAACTCTCCTGATCTCTCTTCGTGACTGCTCTGCCGGTGGTTATATATTCTTCGTCTTTATGCTGATTGGGGGTGTATCCTAGCTCCAGCATCTTTCGGTGGCGGTGGTTGTTTAAACAATCTGGGTCCCCATGCCCGTCGTCTCCGGAGTGATATATAGTTGCTTGCTAGGGTTTACCCAAGTGGAGGATTAGGTGACAATGAGTGTAGAAAAGTCAAGGGACGCTGACAGTAAGGACATAAAACAGAGCCTTCACTTTTAGCTTTACAGTCCTGAACAAAGGGATGAGCGTAGTATCGAAAACGACCTTTCACGAATTAACAGAAGTAGTGAACACGATCCATTTATTAGTATCTGCGATACGATCTGATTAATTCAGACATACCCTGGTGTCCGAATATTTTCGCGAGTCACTGTAGGTAGGTATTAAGGTGTTAACGGGTGAACGCGAATTTGACCGGTGATCTACACGTCTCAGTAGGTGTATTTACTTGTCCACACAGTTCTACCGGAGCTGCGTACCGACAGCGTGCATGGTCTATCGCGAATGCGCGTAGTATGTAGTAGCTTCCTTAAGCCGTTTAAACTTCACCCAAAGCTGTCTTTTCGGTAAACTCGCACGTTATAATCTTTATAATGTTTTAACCCAAAACGTTATTTTTCTTAACCTTTCGAATTCATCTGGGATTTTATCTACTACGTACAGACACTCAGAAACGGCGTAGATAAGCAGCGAGCGCATATTGACAGAAACGCTATCGTGAATACGCGTACATGCAAATTTAATCGAATGAAATAGTAGCAGAAGTTTTTTGCCAATTTTTCGGAAGCTGAAAACAAGGTTTATACGTAGTAGAAAAGAAAGTTGTTATAAATTCAAAATGTTGATTTCTAACGAGATATAAAAATGTTCATATAATTACAAAATACGGAAACAAACTACTCTGTCACTTTCAGTTTTCGAATAATTCGAATTTTCGGAAGAATTTTGCAAATTAAAATTTTGATAGAAAAAAGTGTGTGAATAATCACAGTTGTGATATCTTCACTATCGCCGAATGATTGCAAGTAGAATGACAACGATTATTTACGTAGTACTAAACGCTGGAATGGCGGGAATGGCGGATATGGCAGGAACGTCGGGAACGCGTGCACAGAACTCCATTGAATTGTAAATTACATTCTGTCATACGTACATTATCTATTGAAAAAACTACTATTATAAATATTCTATTTCATAGATGTATACATATATTTTTCATGCGTATGTAGCCGTAGCGGACATCCATAAAAAATCGAATCAGAAGCTGCATCATTCTCATCTCGTTCACAAGATGCCTTTGGAAAAATCTGTTTCGGTACCTAATATACTGGCAAGAAGGAAGAATAGCGCAATATTAACGACGTAAGTAGTCGACGTTCGAAAATTATAAAATAACTATCTATACATATGTCTATGTCTGTTTTCTAAAATACATATATCATGTATCTCTGAAGTAATATTGTAATTAGCAAGATTGTATAAGATTGTAAACTAAATGTATAATTGTTGGAACTTTCTCTCTTTTAAAATTATCGGTCAGAAGCTGTTTTCCCTGGAAAGTGTCGACCTAAAATCTGTCGACCTCGGTTGTATGAATTCTCATTGTCTGTTGTACGTAAGAAGAATAATCTTCTTGCATGTTCAATGCTAGGATTGGCATTTTCATATTATAGCGACGATCTACGATCCTTGTACATCGGGCATTCCTTTAAAACGTGCTCGATTGACTTTATTAAAATGTTGTCTTTCAGATTCCATATTACATATTCCGCGAACGTCTTTTTCGTTTACAAGCTAGCATATTTGTACTTGCACTAGTGCCTGCCAGCTAGTCTTTCAAGCCGTGTTTCAAGCCTATATCATTTCTTACCATTTCTCCGCTTTTCTAGTATTCTACATATGTATGCCCTCCCTTTTATTCATTCATTGCTCGCTCTTTTATTATTTAGTGCCCTCCTTTCTTTTCTATTGCTCTTATTTTCCTATCTACATTTCTTATCCATTTTTCTACCATCTCGCACCCTCTTCCTTCCAAAACTTCTTCAATTGAAATTTCCCCTTCCTTTACTTTGTCACAGCTTTCTATCATATGTTTTAATGTGCTCTCCGCTCTGTTACATAAAATGCACCTTCTTTGTTCTTTTGCTATCCAACATCTATTGTTCCTTTCGAAGTTCCCGTATCTCGCCCTTGCACGAAGTCTCTGGCTATTACCACTTCCTGCCTTATTTAAATATTTCGGGCGCTTTAACGTGACTATGTATTTGTAATATATATTATACCTCGACTCTCTAATCTTATTATATTTCAACTGTCCTTGTAATTCTTTATCTCTTTTCTTAATTAAGTCTAATATATCCCTACCTCTTTCTTCTAATATTGCCACTTGTAACCGACTTGGACCATACATTTGGTAAAATTTTTCTTTATCTCTCCAGCTACTAGTTTGGTATCTGCCACTCTCCTTTTCTTTTAAACATTTCTTGGCTAATAACCTTCCACACGAGTTCTTTATCCCTGCTTCAAATTTGACTGCCCTAATTCCTGCCCTATTTGCTATCCTGTCCCTTTTTATTTCCTCTAATACTATGTAGTTCGAAGTGCTCCTTTCTAGGCCTAAACACCATTTTGCGTAACGTGTCTGCACTACCTTTAAACTATTTAGGTATTTCCACCGAAAAATTTCCGCTCCATATAACATTACGCTCGCCACCAGGCTATCGAACATATACATTCTCTTACTGAATTCGTCCCTAAATTTTCTTTCACCAATTCCCCATATTTGTCTCATAATTACATTAGTCTTTTTTACTCGTTCCTTTATGTGCCTTGACACTCCTCCGTTTTCCTGCAATTTAAACTCCAAATATGTGAACTCCTTCACCGTTTCAATCATCTCACCTTTCCATTTTCACTCTTGTTTCTTTTTCCTACCCCGTCCTTTTCTAAATATTAATTTTGATTTATTTACGTTAAGTTCTTTTTCTTATCTAGGTACTTTTCTAGTCTCTTCATCGAAAGTCTCGTATTCTCTTCATTATTAGCTACCATTACCATATCATCTACGTATGCTAGCGTATGAAATTTTTCTTTTCCCACTGTTACTCCTCCAACTTGCTCTTTCCTCATTTCTTCTTTTAGCTCGTGTCTGACACATACAGATTGAACAGGGTCGGACTCAGTATACATCCCTGTCGTAGCCCATTCTTTGTCCAAAATTCTCCTCCACATTTTATTATGTTTATCGTTTCCTCGTACACCTGTTTAATTCTTTCAATCATTGGTTTACTTATTCCATTCTTTTCCATAACCTTCCAAAGAATACTTCTGTTTACTTTGCCAAATGCCGCTTTTAAATCTATAAAAAACGCTACAATCCCTCCCGCGCCCCTTCTTTTCTAATTCCCTTTCCACTATATCTTGAAGGATAAAGATGTTGTCCAATACCCCTTTCTTTGTTTCCGAAATCCTGGCTGTGTTTCACTTAAGATCTCAATCTTTTCTATTTCCTTTCCTAGTCTCTCGTTTAATATTGCTGCATAAATTTTATAAGCTCCATTCAGTATCGACATCCCTCTGTAATTTTGCACCACACCCTCATCTCCTTTCTTCTATACAGGCATAATAATTGCTCTTTTCTATTCTTTTGGTGTTCCTTCACCGTTCCAGATTTTTCTTACCAACTCTTTAAACTTCGATCTTGCATTCCCTGCACTGCATATCCAAACTTCCCTCGGTACATCGTCGCTATCTACTGCTTTCTTTTTTTTCATTATTCTAATACCATTTTCAACCTCTTCCTCTTTCAAACCATATTCCCCTTCCCCTTCTCCTTTCACGTAGTTTCTACCTTCACTCCGCATCACCTCTTTAGATCCATTCAGCAAGTTTATAAAATGCTGTTCCCATGCCTTCATCTCTATACTCTCTCCCCACCTCTGTCGTATCATCCTTTCCCTATTTATGTATTTCCAAATTTGGGCCTCTGTTTTAATCTTTCTTATCTCTTCCATTTCTTGTTGCTTTACTTTCTCTCGCTTCTCATTACACGTTTCCCGAAATCGTTTCTTCTCCTCTATGTATTCTTCTCTTGTAATCTTCCCTTTCTTCCATTTTGTATATTTACTTTTTATCTGTCTTTTCGCTTTTTTACATTGCTCAACCAGTCATTTAAAATATCCTATCCTTTTATTACTCCATCTGATTTCCTTTGTTCTCACGCTCGCTTTTATTCTGCTTACTAATTCCTCCCAAGTATGTTTTGTATTCCCGTCTGATAGTTCCCATTCGCTACATTTCTTAAGATAATTTTCCACATCTTCCTGCTCCCAGCATACAATATTTTTTATTTCCTCTTTTCCTTTTTATATTCCCCGGTTCTTCACTCCCTTCCAGGCTAGACATAGAGGTCGATGATCTGACTCCGTTCTATTTTCTATTACGAATTTCTCCACCTCTTTCAAACTCTGTGTATTTAGCAATACATAATCTATTACTGTAGCTCCTCTACTTCCAATGTAAGTAAATTCTCCACTTTCATCACCTTTTATGTTTCCATTAGCGATATGCCAACTCCTATCTTCGGCTAATTGCAGCAGACACTCTCCTTGCTTGTTCTTAAGTTCGTCCTTGGATTTTCTTTCCTCTATCTCTTCCTTACCGTTAACGTTATTAGTGCCCACGTACAATTGTCCTTCTTTCTCAATCCTTGCATAAAAGTCTCTCCCTAGTGCCAATTTGCTGTCCTCTCCTTCATCTTTTACTATCCTCCTTATTTTTCTTTCAATATTTTCCATTTCTCTGTTACAGTATACATTCCACAGTCCATACATTCCACACCTCTTCATTTATCATTAACTTTCCTCCCACTATTTCTTCCTCTTGTACCACCTTCTCGTCCGGTTTCCACTGTTCCTTCACTCCCATCAATGTACCCCCCAACGCTGTTCCTTTTCTTTCATCCTTTCTCGCTCCCTGGTGTCTCCATATGTATCCTTTCGGTAACCTGCCTCTTATCTTATTCCAACTCTTCTCTTCCACACATGTTTCCACTATTCCTACAAAGCCAAAACCCTGTAAATAACTCTGGAAGTCTGCGTCCTTCCCTGTCAGTCCTGCAACGTTCCAGAATAGCATTTTACCTCCTCTTTTTCCTTCAATTATTCCTTCTTCCTATTTCATCCTCTTTTCTTAGCTCTGATTTAAAAATTTGGGTTTGTTTCTTTCTTGTTTTCCACCATATTTTTCCAACTCCTCCATACACCATCCATTTTAATCCTTTGGTATCCTACCTTTGCTTTCCTGCCCTTTTCTCTCTCCAATTTCGCTATCTGTCTCAATCTCTGTTATACCCCCTTTTTTCCCTGGTTAAGTCCCGTTCAATGAATATGTTTGTATTCCTCGGTGAACTTTTGTTCCTCATTATATCTTCTTTTTGCTTCCAACTTTCACATTTTGCAATTATTACTTTCCGATCCTCTTTTCCCATCTCCCTCATCCATTCAAAGTTCACCCTTACTTTCAAATGTTGTCGCAATAAATCAGGCACCTTGTTGGATGACTAACGACTAGTTGGCCCTTAGTCACTAGAAGGACCAGGTTGATAAACGCAGACCTATTTCAGAGTCCAAAAACAATTGACTCATTCCCACTTTCACTAAGGGCCAATGGTCATCTTCACCCCCCAAAGTCTAACATTATATAAGGGCCCGCAAAATTTGCGAAAGCACAGTTTGAGGACAGTTGCAATATAGATTCGGCACAGTTTTCAGTACAGTTCCAGTTCAGTTCAGTCGTCCGTGATGTCCGCTTGGCGAGCTTGGCTGAGGGAGCCGAGCAGCCAGCGGCACCGGCCCGTTGGAGCCGTGCTCCCGGTGCTGGACGCCTGGGTGCGCAGCGGCAACCGGCACACGTTCCGGCTGACACAGGTGCTCTCCGGACACGGTTGTTTCGTGGAGTTCCTGGGTCGGCTGAGACGTGAGAGGACGACGCAGTGCCACCACTGCGGCGAAGAGCGGGACACGGCGCAGCACGCGCTGCAGGAATGTCCAGCGTAGGCTCGCGCGCGCCGTGTCCTCAGTCGCGTTGTGGGGCGGGATCTTTCGCTCCCCGCCAACGGCCCCCAGATGACGGAGAGCGCGAGCGCGTGGCGGGCGATGCCCTACTTCTGCGAAGATGTTGTGCTGCAGAAGGAGGCCGCAGAGAAAGTCCGCGAGCGCGCACATAATGCGGGCTCCTCGCGCGTAGGGCGGTGGTGGCTGCGAGCGTGGCGTCGCACGGCGTCTCGCCTGCATCAGGCGGAACGTGTGCCGGCAGCCGCTACACGCCCAAGCATCCAACACTGGGAGCACGGCTCCGACGGGCCGGTGCCGCAGACTGCTCGGTTTCCCCAACCGAGCCCGCCAGGCAGACGTAACGGACCGCCGGACCCGGTGCTTCAACGAAACGGCCCCGTCGGTCGGAGCCTCTCCGCCCCCCGGTGGAGGAGTTCGTACACGCGAGCCTCCCTCCCAGCGCTAGTAGGTCGAACGGCGGGATCCCCGCCAAGACCGTCGCCGTCTCGTGAGAAATCGTGCGATAACCGCGCACGACCCTGATCGCCATTCTGTGGGCGATTCTCCGAAGAATCTCCCGACTGCGCGAACTGGCGGCCAGATCGTTCGCCCAGATCGGAGCACCGTAAAGAGCTTCTCGGGCCTACCCTTCTTTACCCTGCTCGTTTGTTCGGTTCTTTAAATAACTTACCGGTTTCCCTTCTTACCGACCTATCCGCTATATTGTCCTTATCTATTTTGCACTCACTTAACCTCTAAAGCTCTATTTAATTTTCGCCCTTTTCTTTATGAATATTACCCTCCTCACATTTACACTCACGTGCTACCTTCGGTTTGATGCTCTATTCCTTTTTATACCTAATCAACACCCACCAAACACTATTCCTACCTTCTAATTTCGCTCGCTTCTATACTCCTAACCAAGTCCAAGTACGCGTAATATTTCAATCAAAAAAAAGACATCCTTTCCGGCAGACGCTCCGCTCTAAGAACATGAGTTACTTATCAGTAGTACTTATCAGTATTATTCAAGGGCCGAGAAAGGCACATAGCGCAAAAGATTTAAATTAAAATTAAAATAAACTTTTAGGTCCTTCCCCTTGCAGTATCAATTTTTAATATTTTCATTTTGCCCGGCTAATCGATCAAATTAGACGCTACTAGTGGAAACAGATCGTCCGCAATAAGTAGCTCTATTCTCCTTGTATCGTTTATACGCTCTACTTCGACCGAAAATCTTTTCGATATTAAAGGGTGCAATACCGAAAATAGTGTTGCAAGGAACGAGTCCTTTTACAAATTTCCTTCGATTTCGATTTGTTATAGTAAAATTAAATAGTAAAGTAAACTCTACATCCTAACGATGTGGGGGCGATCCCTTCCCTTGCGTTTTATCTTTTGTCTCCAGTATGCTGAAGACGACTTGTGACCTGCGTGGCCCTAAACAGGCCAGTTCTAACCGTTCGCCCTTTCAATAAAGATCTATATAGTTTTTCCACCGTTTTCACTGTCTACTATTCCTTTACGTTATAACGCGATTTAACACGATTTAACACGATTGACTTCCATTGATTTCGATTGTCCTAATAACAAATTTCCCGTTCCTATATTCATGTCTGCGTCTTCGTATATCCTTTTCATATGCGGTAAATATGCAGTTTAGTGACTTTGCCCTAAATGCGTCTTTTTTTCCGGTTTTTTAACAAAAGGCTTTATTTGTGCCTCAATAAGAAATATAGATCGGGGCAGCTTGAAAAAGTTACTAGTTTTTTGATAAAAAACAAAATTGTTAAAAACTTCAGAATGCATGGGTCTATCCCTATGATTTTTGAACAGGTTTTAGAGGACGAGATTCTGAACAAATTTTATCTGAACAATAATTGCCTCTTGGCTTTAATTTCCTAGATATTTGCAAAAATTGTTCACACTACCGCATCGACTCCGCCATTACGTGTTCCGTGAACGTGTCGTATCGGTTACGAAGGATCGCCGCTCATTTCCTTCTATAAACAAACCGCGGCGGTTTAATATTATTGGGATTATGGGTAAAAAGAAATAACTATCTGTATTTTACAATTCAATTATCTTTATTCTTTCCTATGGAAGGTATATCTCGAGTATTCTGATTGTTCGCGTAGAGAGTAAAAACTAGAGTGAAGAAAAAAGGGTATGTGATCGCAGCTCGTCCTGGTCCCCTAATCCTTATCTAACGTGTGAAATAAACACTTCACGCGTTCCCGGAACCTCTTCGGCGCATAGTTTATGAATATATCTATTTCTCCTGAGAGATTAATTTTTGTATATATATATATATATATATATATATATATATATATATATATATATATATATATATATATATATTAAAATCTATGTCAACCATTTCCACATGCACCACTCCAAGATTATTGATAATGAGCGAAATTTCCAAATCAATGTAAACAATTGTAAATTGGAAAATTGGAAAAAAAGTTTGGGTTACCTTAAATCTATTGCGAAGCCAACCCATGAAAACAAAGAATCTGCATGATTTTGAAAATTATTCTCGATTTATCATTCTCGATTTCCCGGTGAAGAAGCGGTGACGAAACGCGAAAGGATGAAATTTATGCCTTTTCTCGTGTCCGTCATGCAGACATCCGTGCTGGACAACTGTAACGTTGTTAAATTTGTCCACAAATAATACGTGTGTTATTGCCAATAACTTTTAAAATGGCAGTTTCTGATTTTTCGCACCAGTGACAGTATAGATACATCTATCCGTTTAATAAACAACGTTTAATAAACTATTTTAATAACAAAACGAATTTATTTCGACTAAGATATTACACTATGTTTCCGTCAATTCTTCAACTCTAATTCTCAAACACACGATTCTCTACTCATTACATCTCGACTGCACGCATTCTCTCTCGCCCGTGTCCGTGCACACTTATTTAAAGTTTAACACTCTCCCTTTTCATACACGAGCTCTCTTCGTTGATCACTCATTTCCCATGCGACCTCGCCCTTGGTGGGCCAAATACTTGAGAAACTCGGACACATGCCTAGACTTTCGTTCATTGCTTGTACTCGACTCGGACATAAATATCTCACGCATACAATCCCTTGCACGTGGTTATCCGTCCGTCCGCACGCACTCCAGACATCGCCCCGAACGCCCCAGCCGAACCCGATACCGCATCTAATACTATTTCCTTTGCTAGAGTCCTTTCCAGCTCGCAATACCACAGTATTATATAGTATACAGTATAGAGTATATCTCTATTATCAAACCGAAAATATGAGACAGCCATTCGAATAATCGAGTAACTCTGCTTTTATTAATTAGAAGACCTATTTAACAAATTTCTTTTTTCTTTGATCAAATTACTTCGTCTTCAGCTGGCTGCTGAATGATTTTCTTTAACCTTGTTATTTCGTCTGCCGTGTTTTCTGCCTATCATTCGAACATCTTAAACATGTTTCTAGAGCAACGAATCCCTCTGACAATAAACCTGTAGCTTTCTCTGTTTCCTCTCCTTCTTCTGCATTGTTCTACGATCTTCTGCATTCCGTTTATTTTCATTAGATTCATTCATTAATTTCTGCTGCAACTTCATTATCGCTTACGTAATTTATCTTATCTCTATTTAGCCATTCAATTATAATATTTTTGTCTGAATTTCTATACCCTGTCGTACCATGTCGCCTTAAGTCGTGAGCATTTCATTATTTCTCGCAGATCACGTATCAACAGGTCACATATCAACATTGTCACAGATTCCTCGGTAGTTGTTTCTATACCATTATATTCCTTTTTATACCCTTGTTGGATGACTAACGACTCGTTGGCCCTTAGTCACTAGAAGGACTTGGCTGATAAACGCAGACCTATTTCAGAGTGCAAAAACAATTGACTCATTCCCACTTTCACTAAAGACCAATGATCATCTTCACCCCCCCAAAAACTAACATTATACAAGCGCCCACAAAATTTGCGAAAGGACAGTTGCAGCACAGTTTGAGGACAGTTTCAATATAGTTTCAGCACAGTTTCAGCAGAGTTTCAGTTCAGTAGTCAGTTCAGTCAGTTCCAATTTCAATTTCTGTTTTGTGTTTTTCCTCTCCGCCGACTTGTATTTTTCCAACGTAGCCTTGTTGCTAGAACCCGTGTTGTATATTGAAATCCGGGTTCCAACACCCTACCATCCGTTCGCCGCTAAATAAGCACAAATGGGACCAAGTATATTGCAAGTATACTCGAATCTCTACGAGCCAAGTTCGATCTTTGAACAAGTACATTGAAAAAAAAGTAGGCAGAAAAAAGTAACCCACTTTCTAATATACTCGCATCTTAAGCGAATAGAATTTTAACTTTCATAAATATTATATTAGAAATTCTCTAATCTTGCTAACGAGTAGTTGTAAAATTATCGTAGCATCCAATCAGTCGAATTTCTCCAACTGTCAAGAACGCATCAAGCGCCAAATTAATATTGCCTGATTAGTTTATATTTTGCGGATCGTAAGTGTAGGTTAGAGACATGAGATTTAGAGATTTATTTTAACTTGTTCGTGGCTGTTTATTGTAACTGAACTGTACAATGATTAAATGTGAAACGTTAGCGGAGCATTGTCTGAAATCCGCGCTTTATAATATTTAGAAGATGTTTCGGTGTCGAATGGGTATCGAATACGTACTAATTTTTGCTTTCTATCATGCCTGGTCGTGTCCTGCTCTATGTTTCCTCGAATTTGCTTTGATTGGTTAAAAGTAGACGTTAGTGGTGGAAAAGTAGAGTTTTTTGATTAGGCATGGCTGTATCGGAAGGATTTTTAGATGAGGAGTGGAAACTGTGAAGGAAGTTGCTTTTCGGTAGTCAATGAGCTGATTTACAAGTAGGTGCCCGTTCGTCGCTTTGGTGGGTCTGTCGCACTTGGGTCCAATCTGTCGGGTCTGACAGTTGTAAATTGTTTGTAATTTGCACGATACGAAATAATAGTTTTTAGAATTATCGAAAATTAAAATAAGAGTTATGAATTGAATGATTCAAGATTAGCGCGTAATCTAGTGTTGGTAAGATTTTTCTAGGTCAATCCATAAGGAAGATACAAAGGTTAACCTCAATTTTCTTTTAAATAGAATCACATACTTTTTCAACATATTTTTACATATTTTTACATATTCTTACATATATTTAAATATTAATCCGAGAAAAGAAATCCGGAAACTTATTAAGTTAGAAATACGACCCGTGAAGCCTAGAATTCTATTCTAGAAACCTTTGTTATATGTACATATATATCGGAAACTAAAATCGTGTGCTGGTTATATATGTATACCTGTACCTTATTATATAATAAGTCATAAGATATTATATTAGTAAATTTTCTCAACAGACTTCGCGATTATACCAGATCGGAGTCGGAAAGAAACTTCAAAGAACGTGAAGTCCGCTATACGCGCCTGAAATCTCTAGACCAAGTTTATTCAAGCCCACAGAATAAAGGATTAGCGCAAAGCTTTCGGTACATGAGAAACAAACCTCCTATAATCGCTTTCAAGACCCCGAGTATGGAAAATTACGAATTGGAATCAAGAACGGCAGCGAGTAAAGGTAGTAAGTTGACGAGTCCTGATAATTTGATAATAAATTCTTTCTACGAAAGATCTACAGTTAGTTTACTATTACTAGTCTTTTCTCCATTATTAAGTAACACCCTCTCACGCTGTGTTTCTAAAGAATGTCCGAAGAAAGTTACCGTAACTGTATAAAAAATGAAAAAAAAATATTTTTCTCGAATATCTATCGTAGAAACACAACGGTAAATACCGTTGAGAATGAATTTGATAGACGGCATTATTTTCAATGTAAACAACGCAATATCGCAATATAATGGAATTATTCAATCGTCGAGTTCTATCGAGTACTATCATCGAGTCGATCATTGGCAAGGAAAGTTTAAACGTAAAGATAAATGACGTTTAATCGCCGATCACCGATGATCGCCATAACAATCGCCATAGGTTCGTCGAATAACATTCAACTAACTGAGAAACATTCTCAAACTTCAAATAGGATTTTGTATTCGATTTATTCGATTTGGAAATACCATTTGAATTCACCATTCAATGATTCGAGTAGCGTGAACGCGTGTACCTTTAAATGCGTAAATGTAAACTTTGATCGAATTTGCAAACCATCGAACTGGTGCAAATTCACCAATAATATGATACTCAACAATATGACGGAATAAGTTGCGTCGTTAAAAAATTCCAACGAACATCGAATCTTCCACCATTTCGGATATCTACTTGCATAAAATGATAGCGTAAAATTAAGCTAAACAATACGAAATAGGAAATTCGAAATAAGTTGCTTAATCTGAAAAACTTTATAGTCGTTAATTCTCGTGAATTAATATTTCTCGTTCTACCATACGCTAACTAGCGTAATATATACAGTGATACTTCTCAACGTACAGTCTATCCGATTAAAGCGTGTTTGGCATAATTCATTGAAAAATTGATTTATTCGAGTTCCAAAATATTAGTAGGTATATTCACTTGGGCTGGTTGATGCCAGATATTCTTTTCCACGCAATACAGCACCTGTTCCGATCTTTCGGGTAGTTATCTTCCAGTTTAGAATCCAGTTTTCCTCTTCTTCCATGTACAGATTGACAGATGGCTATAAGGCATTTTTATACATCTTTAACATTTTTTCGGCGATTAAATTATCTGTAAACATGTACAGAATGTCGTCTGTTTTTGTTAACTTTTGGTAGATTTCTTCTTTCATACCTCGTCACCCACTTTCTGACCAATGTTCTTCAATTGCCCATATATTTAGCAGCGGCAGCGTGTCACATTTTCGGCCCATTTTCAGGTGATTACAAAAAAAACACAGCACTCGTGATTTAAATAACGCTCTATAACGCTCTACCGGACTATTTCGTTAAAACACGTCGTTCATTGGAATTTGTTGGAGAAAGCTGAATTACCTCTCTAAAGTATTTCTCTAAAGTATTCAGAGGAAAGTTCTCCTCTACAAGATCGCACAAGAATTGGGAATATAGCTATCGACTAAGTGGCTGTAAAACCGAACACGTTATTATCGGACAGACTGTAACTTCTTTGGTTAATTTCAAAATAAGAGTTCTCGAATTTGTTCCAACAGAAACAAGTTGTCGGTCAAGTGCGAATGAATACGGAAGAAGACCATCGAATAATCCAAATACGATCCAATCGGCAGCAGAGGAGGGTAAACTAGGAAAGAAATTGGAAAAGACCTTAAGAAGACATACCGATGATAATATCAAGTCTGATGCTTCTTCGTACCTATCGCTCAATTATACCGTTGGAAAACCTTTGGAGGTATACACTATCCTTACAGCTGCGTCTTATTATTCCAAGTTTATTATTCGAAGAATCAAACGATTCTCTTCATTGAAAAAAATCAATTCAAACGAAGAAAACAATTACCACAACGAAAATTCCCTATTTTACTGACTTTATATATTCGCGGAAAGAATTCTTTTTCAACATCATTTTTTCCGACATTTCAACATTATTCGATCATTCTTTCAATGATACCTCATGCTTCTTTTCATTATTCTTTACGAATTCCTTATTCTTTATGAAAAAAAAAAGAAGAAAAAGAAAAAAGAGGAGAAATTCGGCGACCACAATAACAATATCTTTCCTAACATTCTATTATTATTTACAATATTTTCACTTACTTTTTCTAATGCTTTGTTTCGTATAACACGAATGTACACACACATATAAAGCACGAATTCGCCTGAGATCATTTTTTCGAATCTTTATAAATTCACATTCGATGAAATACGATAATTACGAAATTATTTTTATTCGTTATTTACGAAGAACGAATTTACGATTACCTATCATTTAACTAAATAGTTTATTATTATTCAGATTTTCCTAGATGGACCATACGGAGCTCCTTCGAGCCACATATTTCAAGCGCAACACGCGGTTCTAATCGCAACTGGAATAGGAGTAACCCCTTTCGCTTCGATATTACAATCTATCATGCATCGTTATTGGAAGGCTAGGCATACTTGTCCAAAATGTAAATTTTCATGGGCCAGTGAGATTCCACCTACCGTGATGCATCTTCGAAAAGTAAATATCATGTAATATCGTTCGACATTTTCATTACTTTCCATCTACTTGAAAATTCTTACAATAATAATAATAATAACAGCAGTAGCAGTAATACCGTCTATTACCTATTACATATTACCGCTACTTTTACCGGGAAATAATAATAACTGTAACTTGCTATCGCTGAATACCGCGATCATAATACGCCAATAATCCCAAACGCAAATTCGATCGGTAGTATTTTATCTGGTATACTACCTCGTAATTACACTAATGGGGCCATAACGGACAACCAATAAAATGAAATTGGAATTAAATGGAATTAAATGGAATTACGAAGTAGACGCGCAATTTTCGTGTCGCTGTTAGATAGATATCTAGTACGAATGTATTCCTATAGGATAGCTGCAGATATTGCATCGAAAAGATGTTTTATAGACATTGTATATACATACATACATACATACATACATACATACATACATACATATATCATTATATATATATACCATTATACTCGTTTTTTTTCGAAATAACACATAAATTAATTAATGCACCTAAATGTACAGTAGTATTGAATGAGACATAATGATATGATCCTTATTATACGATTAATAGTAATATCTTACAATGCCACAGGCTTCATAAAAGATTTCATCTGAAATTATATAGCACATGATGTTATGAAGCTATAGAATTCCTTAGCGACTCCATTTACTGTTCAACGAAAAGGAATTTTCCGATGAAATGTAAAATGAATTACATTAAACTGTAGCTCTTTTCAAATGTCACGATAGAGGATTTCTGTTGACATCGATAGTGCAATATCAGGTGGGCGAAATTATACACATGTACATTATAACTAATTCGCATAGTGCACAGCTTATTGCTATCTAATTTTTTCTCTTTGATTTTCAATCAAATGTCATTAATAATGTAGTATCCCGAAGTCCGATACCTTCAGACGTTCCACAGGGTTCGACAGTTATTCCTTTTGTGCAATCCTTTCATTGATCACATCAATCTGTCCTTGATCAAAATAGCAAATAATTCGTTACATTAGTAACAAACATATCTCCAAAACTGAAAATGCACCACTACGAAAACTGAATTTAACGAAATGAAGATAATATGAAGAATTGCAGTAACATCAAATTTCTTTTAATTGTCGACACATATGTCATGTCATTCATAGCAGTAACCACATTTTCTGCGATAAGGAGTAGCTACCAAATAGAATTAAATTATATCTTGAGAATGTTTGCACTAAAGGTAACCGGTATACCCAATTACATCGTAAATCACATTACAAGTTAAAGTAAGCTTTATTTTTATATTTTGTATTCTCATAGCTTTTCGGAATTAAAGTATTAAAACGCCATGACTTCGTACCTTGTCATAAGAGGGTGTAAGTCAAATTTAAGGCTCATGTTTCGATAACGTCATGTTCTGAAAACACGCTTTGACAGTGTATGTGATTTGAATGGAAGGATACTAGGAGGAAAATATATGAATCATATTCTAGCTGCTGTAATACTCTAGAGCCGTATATATATAGCAACATTAACAAACTGTAAGTCAGGAACTCCGGAAAATTCGTATTCGAAACAAAATCAATAGAAACCGAAGAATTTGTCCGCGTAATCATGTCAAGGATTAAAATAAAAGTCATAAAAGATCATAAAAGGGCTACGGATAGAAAAGGAAAAGGTAGTGGAATGTACAGAAAAATTCCTAGAGGAAGAACTGCGCCTAAAGTGTGAAATTGAATGGGTTAAATCCATCGGCAGGACAAACGGAGAGATGATCCTGGTAAGGCTAAGGAGGGAGGAAGATAAAGCCGAAGTAATGAGTAGGAAAAAAGATCTGGGCCGTAAGAAGATCTATATTGATCGTGACCTCTCGAAGAAGGAAAGGGAAGAACAAAGAGAATTAGTTCAATGGGCACAAGCTGAAAGGAGCAATGGGAAAGAGGTGAAGATTGGTTTTCATAAGGTTTTGATAGAAGGCAAATGAATAAGCTGAAGAACACTCAAGAAACATAATGGTAACAAAAATTTTTAGATAGACTGTTCAGTACCAGAGAAGGAAGGAAGAGAAATATGGATAATAGGAAGTAGGAAAGATGAAAGAGATTCGAAAATATATAGAAAAATTTGACTACGTTGGTGTAGTAGAAACGTGGCTAGACAGTAAAGCTTGGGAAAGATGGAGAAGTAGATTACCGGAACAATCTATCTGGAAATGTCAACCAGCCTAAAAGCTTAAGAAAAGAGGAAGGGCTGGGTTGTACGTGGTGAAGAAACGGAATTGAAAGGAGCTGTCTTAAGGAAACTAAATTACAGGTAAGAAGATATGGAGAATATGGACGGTATACTGTAATCAGAAAATGAGCAAACTGGTGGAAGGGCTAAATGAGAAGGAAGCAGAAGAAAGAGAAGGTCCGATAATGGTTGGAGTAGATATGAACGCGAGGATTGCGGAAGAAGGAGGTATAGGACCGGTGGAAGATACAACGAATACAAGAAGAAGGAACGCTAAAGATAAACTCCTCAACAAGGAGGGAGAAAGATTATTAAGTCTGGTAGAAGATATTGGATATTGGGGGATATTGATACATAGGGAAAGGGGGCGGGTGGAGGGGGGGGGGCACTACAATAGCTTTTACGTGATTGTAAACACAGAATGCTGGCGGAAAATAAAAAATTTTGTAACGGACGGGAGAACCAAATCTGATCACCTACCGCTGACTGTACAGCTGAAAGGTAAGCATAACTGAAGGAAGGAAGCTCGAGAACCGGGGAGGACGATAACGGTTTGGGACACTGAAGCGATTGGAACATAGATGAATAAAGCAAAAGACCAGGGATACATAGAAAAAGGGCTCGAAAGCAAGTGGAAAGAGGTGAAAGAAAAAGTTGATGAACTCTTATGTAAGAAAGAAGTGAAAGGGATCGAGAGGGAAGATAAAAATACCAAGTGGTGGAACAAAGACTGCAAGAAACAGAAGAGAAAATGCAAGAAGGCATACAATGACTGGAAAAAAGGTAAAATAGGGAAGGATAAGATCGGAGAAGGAAAGAGAAGACTGAAGGACTTGATAGCAGAGAAAAAGGAACAAACGAGGGAAAAGTATCACAAAGAAATAAAAAATTTGAAGACTAATACCCAAAAATGGAAATATATTAACAGAGAGAGGAAAAGAGATAAAGAGATAGGATCGGAGATACCTATGGAAAATTGGTACATGCATTTTGTGTAGAAGTTAGGAGGGAAGAAGACTGCGCAAATGGGAAAGGAGAAAACGGATAGTACAAGTGAAGTCTGCGTAGTCTTTCGGAAACAAAGTTGAACAGATGAAGAAATTGAGCTAGAAATAATGGGAGTGAAGAGGAAAAAAGCGACAGGAATTGATGGGATCTGAAACGATGCGTGGTTCTACAGTACAGGAGAGGTTCTACATACGAGAGAAAGATTGAAGAGAGCCATCAAAGAAGCATGGAAAAAGAAGAAGATTCCAGAAGAATGGAGGAAGTCGATAATAATCCCGATACACAAAAAAGGAGATTTGAATCACACAGCTAACTATAGAGGCATAAGTCTTTTATGCACAGCGTATAAGATATACGCTTCAGTCCTAAACGAAAGGCTAAAGGAAAACCTCAATAGGAAAATTCTGTTAAGCGAATCACAGGCAGGCTTTAGAAAGAACTGAAGTACGATGGACAATATTTTCGTCTTACAGCATATAGTGGAAAGACAGTTAAGTAGAAAAGATAGAGAAGGTGGCAAATTGTACGCTTTCTTTGTGGATCTGAAAACCGCGTTCGATAGTGTAAATAGGGCTAAACTTTGGGAAATAATGAGGCGTAATAATATAGATACAGACCTCGTAGAGAGGATAGTTAATTTATATGGTAATGTAAGTAACGTAGTAAGAGTAGGAAATGCAATGGCAGAAGAATTCTATACAACAACGGGCGTAAGACAAGGTTGTACGTTGAGTCCCACGTTATTCTCAATATATAGTAGCGAAATAGAAGAAGAAATGAAGAAAGGGAGAATAAGAGAAGTAAAAATAGGTGAAGAAATAGGTGAAAAAGTCAAAAATGTTAGTTCTCGGAAAAGGTAAAGAGAACCGGAAGGATAAGGTATGGCAATGGGAGGGAAAAAAAAATTGAGAAGGTGAAAGAATTCTCATATTTGGGCTTCAAGTTGCAAAGAAATGGCGACGTGAAGAAGCATGTGAAAGAGAGAATGAGAAAAGCTAACATACTAACATATATATATATATTGACTTTTAACGTAGACGAAAATGATAAATATGTATGTATATGGTAATATATATATTATCATATTACTAATATCACGAAACATTTGTTTAAATGTCGAAAGACATGTACACGATAAAAATACAGCAAAAGTCTGCGGACCAAAGAATGTTTCTTTCATCTACTTATACATACATATTTTACCGTCATGGTAAAAATACCGATTTTCAATAGCAAAATAGCAAAAGTAATTCGATAATTGAATTCTATTTACAGGTAGATTTTTATTGGATCAACAGAGATCAACGTTCTTTCGAGTGGTTTATAAACCTATTGTCTCAATTGGAAATGGAACAAGCTGAATTAGGCATCGCTATGGAACGTTTTCTCGAGATGCACATGTACATTACCAGTGCTTTGCAGAAAAATGACATGAAAGCTGTCACCTTGCAGTTAGCCATGGATTTGGTGCATCAAATGGTTCGAAATAAACGACTCTTCATCTTTCCTGTAGAGAAAATTCCCCTTTCTGAAATTAATACTCTGAAGTACTGTTTAATAGGAATTAAATCAATAATAATAATTTAAAAAAGACAATATTCGATCTCTCTGAAATGAATAAAAATCGTTGAGATCCTGAATGAAATGAAGAAAAAGATTAAATTATCAAATTGAAATTAAGTACCGTTCTAAGTATCTTATAATAAACGTAATAAAGTAATCGCTTCAAATTCGAAAAATAACTTAATTAAATAACAATAATCTGCATCAACGTAGAACGGGAAAAGATTTTACAAGAGAATTCTACAAAACTATTTACATTTTTACCTTCTTTTATTCTTATTATTTAATGAAACTATTATCCCAGTATACCTTCTCCGTCGTAAATACACATCATATATGGTACAAAATATGATGAGCTTTATTTCTTTCACGAAAATAAACAAACATAAAGCAACCGCTTTATCTAGCAAAATACCCTCACCTTCCCCACTCCACCCCCACCCCCCACCCCTCCATTCTCTCTCGTAATGAATATTACGCCTAAAACAATCTTTATCCAATTTTAATCAACTTTTATCAGCTAAACTACTTTTCTAATAATATTAAATATTCCAGTAATATTATTCTACTAATTAACCAATAAGTTAGCAAATAAGTCACTGAATTTCGGACAGAAAGACTGAGCTGTTCATTGAAAATGGCCTTACTACCTATGCGAAATGTAACACGATTTCATATATTTATAATCTCTAATAAATTCCATCGTAATCACCAAAATTCCTTTAAATGGTATTCATATAAAATACCATTTTTACATTTAGATTTTTACAATTACAATGATATTCAGAAATTGCTTCTAATACTTGAGTACGCTTGCATAAACTAATTCCATAACACCTCACAGGTAAATTGCAAAAACTCTAATTTAATAATAATGCTTCGACCAATTTTTCAAACAACATTTATCCATTTAAATATTCATTTTTACATCGATCAAAGAATACATTACGACTTATTTTGTTCCCTTAAAGAGATTATCTTCACTTTCATCACAGATACTTCCTATATAACTTCTTTAAATAAAATGTTAAATGACATCATTTAATGTCATCTCCCGTTCGAGTATCAGGTTATTCCACAATTCTGATAATAATAATAATAATAACAAAGCAGACAATTTGTCACTCGTCATATATATCTATGTATGTATAAGCATACATAAGGATAATTCTTAAAGAAGAGGTCAAAATGAATTAAGCATGATAATCTTGTCCTAATGTGCAATTAAATAAGTCCATGTGAATAAATGATTTGATTTTTCAGGAAAAACGGGATCTTATAACAGGTTTAAAGACACGGACAAACGCAGGTCGACCAAACTGGGATAAGGTATTCAAACAGCTTCAGGATCAGAAGAAAGGCAAAGTCACCATCTTTTATTGTGGCCCACCTCAACTAGCAAAAATTTTGCGTTATAAATCCGATCAATTTGGCTTCAACTTCAAAAAGGAATCTTTTTAAATCTAATTAGAAAAAAATCATACCATAATTTTTTATTACATCGTATTGTAGCAAAATATTCTTGGAAACTCTATCCATCGTCATTTTATGTTTAGGTGTAGTGACATACATATCTATATCTTAACAAATCGCATTTATCTTTCTTTTAACCTTTTTTCTACTCCTGTAATTATCCCATCCGAATGTAAGAATTTTATTTCATATTATTTACAATTCTAGCTGTTTCGTGCATTAACCAAAGTGTCATTAATATAAGGAGAAAATTAATTTGTCGTTCTGTCATAATCAGAAAATTTCTCAAAATAATGTACCAATTTTTAAGAATGTCTAAATATTACTAAATATTCGACTAATTTCAAATATGTAACAACTTTGTACAATGTCTGTGTAGGATAACCTTTATAAATCGAACGTACGAAATTCCAGTCTCGTTTATTTTAGCAACTTTCATTTCACCAAACCTGATATTTTTAGGATTATCTTTATATTACACTAATTCACCTTCTAAATTCTTCCACGCTATATTTTCTATCCTCGAAAAATTTATTAATACTAAATATTTTGTATTAATACTAAAAATTCCCTTGACAGCGTCAATACAGATTATCGAATGGTATTGTTACAGAAAAAAAATAATATTTTTATTTCAGAAAATGCTGCTGCTGTATTTTGTAACATCCATTAACCTTATAAACCTTGTAAAATATCTTGTCCTTGTAAACGCATTCGACAAAATTTACACTCTTGTAAAATTCATTTATCAAATTTCTCCTAATTTAATACCCTTTTGGTATTTTAACCTAACGAAATTTTAGGAATTTTTTTAATTTTTCAAAAACTGACAAAAATTCTCCTTTCTCGTACGGATATATAAGGATCGTCTACTATGACAAAATCGGAAGAAAATCAACATTTTTTACACTAAAAATCAACTATTTCTCTTAATTCATTGTAAACGTGAATTTTTTTTTATATTTATATTCATATATACTTAGATTTATGTATATTTAGTCGTATAAAGAATATTATTCATATCTACATATTGAAATGTTAATATCTTATTTAATTAAATATAACAGTTAACGCTTCTGACATATAACAAGAATTATTAATTAAAAATAAATTCGATGACGTGAAAGATATAAATGTATTAAAAAAATATTTATAGGAAAATATTAAATCCAATATGCTTATGAATTTATTTCGGTAATTAGTAACTAGTACACCTAATTCTGTTTTTACACGATAGATACGTTCCCGAAGAACTCGTGTAAAAAAAATTTGTGTAAAAAAATATATTGCTTCTATGGAGAAATAGAAGATTGGTTCCAGTCCCAAGAAATCAGCAAAAATAATACAATAAACCATGAGTTTTCATGTTAGGATCTTAAACATTTTATTTCATAAAGATTGCACATGTATCATACAAAATAAATTATCATTTGAAAAGGAAGAAAACATGTCATTAATTCATGAATACAAAAATTAGGCAAGATAATATGAGTTACACGTAAAAAGATTTTATTCGTTGTCACTTTCTAACAATAAACGCATACGTTTGCCTAAGACTGCAATATTACTGCTATCACTAGAAATGCCTTGGTTATCGTCTTCGTGCTCCATTGATGAAATTCTTTCTGTAATCTCTTGAACAAAATTAGGGCTAGCCTCCTATGGTACCGATGTTTCAGTGGATTTAAGAACGAATTCAGTAAATAATCGCCGTGTTTGCGTTCTAGCTAGGCCAAAAATTTGGGTCGATCGTGTTAAATCAAAATAAGTCGTGTAAAAAGAGAATTAAATTTTTTTCCTAATTCGTGTTAAATCAAAATCGTGTAAAAACAGAATTGGGTGTACTTAATTTAGTAATTAGTATATAGAGTGATGTGAAACATATTTTAGTATTAATGATTAGCAGTATTTTTTTATAATGTCATAGGAAAAATTGCTAAAAAACAAATATATATGTACTCAAATGGACTGAGAACAAATATTTGACATATATATTTTTTACGATAAAATAAATGTTAAATTGTATTGTTTAAATCATGTTGTATAGCTTTTCTTTCGTAATTTTCTTTCGTAAAGTAGATTTACCAATCAATGATACATCACTCACTTTTATTCCTATTAAACGATATACAATATATTTTAGTATTGCTAAAGTTTCTATTATAAACGCGAAAATAAACATTGAGTGTTTCCTAAGAACAACTTTAAATTTATCAATAGTGCATATCTCCTAAATTTGGTTTACTCCTTTTTTGTTAATAACATGAATAATTAAATGGGACTTTGGTTTATTTTATGTGCAACAAAATATTACATTTTTACAAAAATTTTGAAATAAATAATAATCATGAACTTCAATCATGAAATTTGTATTTTAAATTATTATTATATAAGTAGCAATTAATACAAAACTTATGTCTCTCTTTAATGCTGATACATAATAAGAAATATTTCCTCTTTATATTTTATATGTAACAGTATGAAACTTAAAATAGGAACATTTCTCTACATTTCAAAAATAAATATAAAAATAATAAAAGTACGCGATATTTTTACACATTACTATATATAACATAGCTTCCTTTTTTTAAAAATACATAATCAACATCTTTCAATGAAACATATAATTCAAATATATTTAGTTAAGTATATGAATTACAAATAAAAATTATATAATTTCATCAAAATTTTATATAGCAATTTTCTTTTATTGTAGATCATTAAAAGTTTTTTAGTGTGTGTTATAGTTATTAATAGATATAATAGCTATAAAGAATATAAGGAATATAATTATATACAGATATAAGGAAAAAGAGATAAAAACAATATTAATATACACTTTTTATTTCAAAATTGAATAACATGAATTAACAATAATATTTAAAATATATAACTAATAAAATATAAAAATATAATTTACACACACAAAAAGTAATTTGTATCTTATAATTTATCTTTATCATATTAGTCTATATTTCTTTATTCATGAAATGTACTAAATTTTTGTTCCATTTAAAACCAAATTTTGGAATGTATATATAAATAAAACCTTATATCTCAGAAATAAAGAATTACATACTTTTTCTATCTGTATTCACAAGCATGGTTGCTTTATTACAATATTTAATACTGAATTCACAAGGATGTTGGTACCATGGTTCACCATCAATTTGCACAGCACAAGATTTTATTACCTTCACCTGCATTTTATAAAGAAAATAAATAGTAGTAAATAAATAATATATATTTTATATATTTTATTTATACCTGATCCTTAATTATTGTTCTTTCTTAAGGAGGTCTTCTACTAATTTGAGTTAACAAAGGACAATCCCTTATTTATTTATATTCGGGGAATACTCATAATCTTTTTCAATACAAAATAATGAAAATTACAGGAATTGTATAATGATATGTACAAGCAGGTTTAAAAATGAACAGGTTCAAATGATTCATATGATTGCGGCTGTTCTACTCTTTGAAGATTAACGAATAAAAAAGCATTTTGATTAGCAAGGATTAGTTATGGCCTGTACTACAGAAGAGAAAAAAATGTTTAAATATGACAACAGATCTTAACATCTGTAGTTTAACATAACGTAAATACTAATTTTTGCAACAAAACAATGCGCGCGCAGGTGTGTATGTGTGTGTGTCAATATGCTACTTCAGGACCATACAACACACAATTGTTGACAAATTATTAACGAAGTTGCAATAACGGGAAAAAGAATCTTAAACACAATATCTATACGTATACAAAATAATAATATTGTTGAAACCTTCTGTGCTCTGCAGTTTTCTCACTTGATGTGTTCGTACTTGGATATCTATAATTTCCCTAATTTTACGAATTTCACTATAGTTTTGTATACACGTTTCCAAACATATAATAAACTTTAAGAAAATGCAAAAAAAAAGTCGACTTTTTTTTACTTGTGTTAGTAGAAGACTCCCTTAAGTTTCTTTTTGAAAGCTTAATATGTGAATGAACAATATACCTTTATATTACTAGCTTGTCCAAGTCGATAAGGCTGAGACAGACCTACTTGAAGCTGAGCCATATGAAATGAAGAATAAAGTGCAACTACTTCTAATTTACCATCATTAATACTTTGTTTCCCATATTTTTCGTGCCCTATTAATGGATAAAAACATTTTTTTTTCAATTGTTATATACATGAAACAAAATATAAATACCTTCTAATCCCATATTCCATAAGTTAACACCAGCAGCCCATGATGGAATGTTTAATATTACAATACTTTCAATGGATGGCAAATCTATTCTTTTGTCATCCAGATACAATTCTATATTTTTATTAAGATCTTTGCATTCTCGTTCTACTACTTGTTGCATACCAAAGCACAAATACAATAGCTGCCAATAAGATAAAAATATACATTACTTTATATAATTTCTAGATGAAGATGAAACAAAATACAATACCTTATTAAACAATCTACTGCTATAAAAATAAAAACGACTTTCTCTTGTACGATGAAAATTTAATGTGACTTGTGCATCCACTCCCACACTTAAGTAATTATACATATAAAATGTTTGATTTAAATTTCTAAGTCCTAGTCCACCATATGGTTTTATCATTACAGTCCACCTAATAAAATATTGAAATAATTATAAATATTATAAATAATTTAACAAATTATAATACATACTTCCATAACAAATGATTCATTACATGATAAATTAATAATTTTATTTATTTAATAATTTAATAAATTAATACCTATCAAGTTTCACTTTTTGTGCTACTTGTATTTCTTGCAATATCTCTGTAGGATCTTTATTTGGATCATGCTCTTTTCCCCATCCTAGTACTCTTGATAAATCATTTCCTGTTCCCAAAGGAATTATTGCTACAGATGGAACTGGCTGTTATAAATGAAGAAATGTAACTCAAATATTTGCTGCTATATAATATTATATGTTTGAAACATTAATAAATTATATTATTTCTTTATTATTTGATGAAATTTAATTATTTATTTATTTAAATAATTATTAATTATTAATTGTTAATTGCATGAAATATGATTACAATAAATGGCATTATAAAAACTTTAATAGTAGTTTAGTAATTTTAGCAATCTAAAATATAATAAAATGCACACTCAAACCAATTTGATGTGAAGTAAATACAAAAAGATAATCAAAATTTTCATTTATTATCCAATAGAAAACAGTGAAGAAATTGCTAATTTGGAAAAAGTATTTGAAGAAAATTTTGCAAAAAAATATTCGTCATTATAAAATTACAAAGGAACAAACAATAATTTACTTAATAATTATGTTATTTAATACCTCGTAACATTTCAACGTGCGCATATAACCACCTTTATACAGTTATATAGGGTGACCCATATAAATCAATCCAGTCGAATGTCAGAAAGCGTTGAAGATAAAAAATGTTTGAAACAAGAATTGAATGGTTTCAGGATACACAACCTGATATTGATAAGATTTCTCTAGGCCGATCGATAAAAAAATACAAAGATCAACCTTATTTTTTAAAATAGAATAAACCATTTTTTTCGTTACACCAATTGATACAGCTCGTTATTTTGTACAAAAAAGTACTAAGCCATTTATCAGGAAAAATCATTGATTTAAAAGATATTTTAATTTCAATATTAAGAAGTAATTAATATGCGTCACATATGATATATCGTGTCTTGATGGAAGTTTGCAAAAAAAATGTTAGCTTGTAGTTTATAGGACATTTCTTCTTTACTTTCCGTCTAATCTCATAAAGCAATATTGTCATAAATGTGGGGAAATTCACTTCTAAGATTATTAAAATGTCAGATTAAACATTGAATGAAATTGTAGATATAATTTTAATACTGCGAGAATGCAGTGACTATATAAAGAAAATAATTTTGTTTTATTTGAATTAACTACAAATTTTCTACAGAAATGCTAGAAACCATTAATAGATACTTCAGAGATAAAGCGAATTACTTCATCCAAGCTGAAGGACATATTTTTGAATATCAACTTTCAGCAGATAATTCATATTACATGAACAAAAGACTATTGTTATTATCCAATACTAAAATTGGAATTTCTTCAAAACCAATGATTTTTTTCGATAAATGGCTTAATACCTTTTGAAAGAAAACAACGAGCTGCATTAGTTGCTGCAATAAAAAATATGTAATTCTACTTTAAAAAATGAGATTGATGTTTGTATCTTCTTTATGAGTTAGCCTAGAAAAATCTTACTAACATCAGATTATGTGCCTCTTGAAACCATTCAATTTTTGTTTCAAATATTTTTTACCACCAATGATTTGTACAATATTTGACTGAATCGCTTTAAATGAGTCACCTTGTATAATAACATTAATAATTTAACATTAATTACAATAATAATGCGAAAATATTTCTTTGCAAGCTTCAAATAACCATTATAAAATTTTCCTTGACTTTCCTCCAAACAAATTCATCAGCTATCTGATATAGAATACATGATTTACCATGAAAAATAATACTTTCTCCAGCCTTCGACAGTTCAATCCTTGCAATTCTCATGTTATTATGAATGTCTTTTAACTTTAATTTTTAAAAAAATACTGATTGTAATACTGTATTATATATTTTCAGCTTACTTAATAATTAGCTGGAAATTTATTAATATCTTAACAGTGCTATGACTGAATTTTTTTCCAAAATCTTTTTTAGCAAATAACTTTTCTCAAGTAATATTTTTGTTTGTTTACTTTCTACAAGTGTGATCTTATATATGGCAGAAATATGGGATTGGGGGAGAAGAGACTAGACACAGTTAAAAAGAAATACATAAAATGGCTCCTAGAACTAGACCAGACTGTCTAATTATATACTGTGAGAAGAAACAAAAGAAGAAAAAATAAGAATAAAAGCACTAAGAAGAACGTTCAAATATGAAAAAGAAGTAAAGCTCTCCAAAAAGAAGCTGATAAGAGAATGTATAAGAGAAATGGAAAGAGAAGAAAGACAAAGTACAAGGAATGGCTGGGCCGAAAAAAGAGCAAGAATGAGGAAAAAATTCGAAACTTGCAGAGAAGAGAGAAAAATAATTGCTAGAAGGAGGGGATAATATACTAATACACAATGTAATATTGTAGACATTGTGATAAGAAGGGCGAAGTTTAGGTATCATGGACTACAATAAATAATAATAATAATAATAATAATGATGATGATGATGATGATAATGATGATGATGATGATGATGATGATGATGATGATCACAACAACAACAACAAGAATACTACTTTCTACTTGAGAGTAAATAAAAATTTTGATTATTTTTTCCAATTATTTTTTGCATTCACTCGATATCAAAGTGATTTTAATATTTTCATATAACTTTGTATTAATGTATTTAGTTGAAAAATTACTATCAAAGGTAGTATATTACCTCTAATCCAAGTTTATGAATAGCATTTAACAACCAAGCTATTGTTCCATCTCCACCTGCTACAAGAACTGTACATGTTACTTTTCCAAGTAAACGACACCATTCTAGTGCAGCAACTGGGTCACGTTCTGACAAATCAACAACTTGTGCAGGATTTAATAATCTCCTAAATAGAGACAGGATTTCTGCTCCATCATTATTACCAGATTTTTTATTTGCTGAAAATAAATTCTTAAGTTTAATGATAAATTATTGATCGATAGTAATAGTAATAGTGAAGTAGTTAAATATTAAATTAATAGCAAATAAAAAAAATTAAATAGCATACATAGTATATAGTTACATTATTCTAACGTAATCAGAATTTTATTGTTTTAACTTACCAACAACTATAAGAGGGTTCCATTCAGACCAATTTGGAGATATAATTGAATGCAGACATAATCTACGTCTTACAGTATTTCGTACATTTATTACTTCTAAACTACTTGGTGGTATTATCATTAATTTAAATTTACCAAAGTCACATATCTGAAAAAATGTAATAAATACTTCTCATACACCATACACAATTATAAAAGATATAAAAGACATACTTTAGAAAGTTCAGATTTACAATCATCATGGACACATCTCTGACACCAACAGCACCACCAATCTGTTAATCCAGGCTCCGCATCACATTCCTCGTTACATATGTCACATACAATATTTGGAGGTAAATTACCTTACATAAAATGAATGAAAATGACTTCAATTTAAATATATGATATTTAAAAATTAAAATAAATAATGTAATCCTAAAATATTTTATATAATATGCACAAAGAAAAATATGAAACATACCTTTTATCCAATGATGTTTCATTGGCTCATTTGTACTTACAGTAATAATTTTGCACATTAATTGTTTATCTGCAACTTTGACACACATAGGATCTGCACAAACACCACATGAATCACAGATCAAGCCACTAATATTTAGCAATAAGCTTTCACAAATGCTACAGTAATATGCCTATGGAAAAAGCAATAATATTAGTTTTTATATATTTATATACACACATTATAATCTCAGTAGATTTTTGTTTAACATTCTAAATTAATGCTATTTAAAATAAACATTAACTTTTTATAATCATAATTATATTCAATATTTTAATTCAATTAATTTATAATCAGAAAGTTAATACCAAAAGTTGTCCATAAGTTTCATATTTTACAAATGACTGTCATGTTTGTAATAATATTTTTATAATAAATAACATAGTAATATATTCTTACTATATCAATATTTAACAAGAAAAATTATATTTTAGGCATAAAAATCAAATAACTTGGTAAAAATAACTTTTATCCTAAAATATATTACTGCTATCATCAACAGTGATATTTTTTACTGCTATTTAATATTCTAGATATAGAAATGATATTATGTTTTTTTGTATATTTTATATATTATATATTGTTATATATTTTATATTTTAGATATTATTTAAGTATAAACTATACTGTTTTTACAAGTTTCTTCAATATTTAATAAGTATTATGTTATTTCCATTAGATACTTAAGACAAATGCAATATTGTAACAATATTATAATTAAAATATGTATTATAAAAATATAACATATATTCAACAAATTTTAATATTAAATGAATTACAATTTAAATTAATTAAAGTATATTTATAACATATTGAAATTAAAACATATGGTACATTTGAAAAAAGTAAATGAATTAAAAATAAACATTTGTAATGGACAACAACTAACTGATTATAATGAACATATAATTATAAAATACATTTCTACCAATCTATTAAATAACATCTAAAATATACTTAAAATATACTAGGTACAAAATACATGTAGCTAATTTAAAAAAGAAAATAATATTAAAAAAAAGTAAATAGGTATAAGATATTAATAAAATATGACAAAATGTATAAATAAGGATATATTTTTATATATACCTTGTTTTCTGTATTAATAGATTTCCAATTATGTTCTTTGGTAACATCTCTAATATGAATATAAGGCTCTCTTATAAGATACCGAATCAAATTTTGTATAAGTATGAAAAATATAATAAACAATATACATAGAACAGTAATAAATCCGTCTTCTAACATATTATCAAATAAATTTTGTTTTTCCCAAAAAGCATCACAATACTTCATAAAATGATTATGGCTATCAAATATACTAGTATATCACAGATCTTTTTATATATTTCAAGTTCTTATAGTAAGAAAGCTTCTTTCATTATAACCCAAAATAATTTGTCACCTTTCCTTCCAATTCAATTGCATCAAGGAGAAAAAACTAGAAACATATAAATGTATATTACGTATGATTATTTAAAAATGTAAATTATGTTCAACAATTTAATAATATTAGTTACACATAAATAAAGGAAATGGAGAAAAGAGGATATTTATATAATAAAAAAATTGGGATAACAATGAAAACATTGTTTATACTTAAAAATTACATCGAATAAAATGGATAATAAACAAAATTTGTTTACCTTCTTTAACTTTCTCACATCTAAGTGATTTGAATCTCACTCATTCTCTACCGCACTACACTTCACTCTATATTAACTACATATTTATGTAAGCACCTATACTGCCAACCTTCTATATACGTTGTAAAAGTTGTGTTAAAAATTTTATCACTATATAATCTACTGCAAATTTACTAAACATATTATTGCTAGAATTTTGAAATGCTAGATACAATTTTTGTCACCAAAATGTCTCTAAGTTTGATATAAGATCTGCTTATTAAACTATGTTAATATATTAACAGTTAGAGTATACCTAATTGTTATACTAAATCGAAGATTTCGAGAATTGAACTTCGATGTACCTAACTCAATCTGTTATAAATATTCCAAATTTAATACACCACAACAAATTATTCTGAATCCACAAAATGTATATAACATTTATAAATGTTAGTATATTTCTATATTACTTCCACTTACCATGGTTACAATATTTATGTATTGTTTATGCATAATTAATAAAAAACACAGTGTATAGATTTTTTTATTAAAATAAACATTAATTATAATCTCAAATACAAGACCCCGCTATTAAATATAGGACTCCTGATTTGTTCGTACTAGAGCCGGTAGTTGAATGATTTTAATCGCTATTTTAGTTTTTTCGGTATCGACGAAAATTTAGTATCAAAGTATTAAATATAAGGTTTAATACCATACCATATACAATGGCAATAGAAATGAATATGGTTTTATAATATAAAATAACTGACACATTTATGGTATCTTCTCAATGAAAAATGTTTTATTTTTTTAGACAATCTTCAAAAAACATTTTTTCATAAAAAAAAAAAAAAATAAAAACCTCATAATTTTGAAAAATCTTTACTTGCAATTTCGTTTTCAGTATATATAAAAGGATAATTATTTTCAAATTAATATTTTACATTTTCAATACTTATATATCCGTACATCTTATAATTATAAACAAATTGTGTATTATGTAACTATAAACAATACATTAATAAATATATTAAAATATATTTCGAAATTAAAGTATGCAATTTCATACTTTATTTACTAATAAGTTGAAAAATAGTAAGGCAACAATTTTTCGACAATAGCGCCATATGTATTATGTAGTACATTAGAAATTATTTCAAGCTTATGCCTCTCTTAATGGTGCAGTTTCAAGTTAATTCTTTAAAGGAAACAATTAAAACAAGTGACGATATTTCTTTTTAAAAATGGGAATTACAATGGCAGGTGTTGTAAAATGTATAAAACATATTTATTATGATCCTTTCAAATGGTGTGTAATAATAATTTTCTTTTATCTTTCATATAACCTTTAAATTAAATTTTATGAACATCCAACCTCGTGTAATACAATGTAATATATTACTAATTAAAATTTACGATATATATATTTATAATTAATATATATAAAAAGTAAATTCGTTTTAAATATTCGCACATTTCTTTTTTTATTTACAGGTCAGTGGTTAAAAGTATTGGATTATTTGCATTAGGTGTAAAGATTGCTATTGAATGTAAAGGAGTGGATTTAATGCCGCCAATTTCTTAAAAATCGAAATGTGAAAGTTAAAGATATAAAAACTAGTAATCTACTTAAATATGTTATATTTTACATGTGCATATAGATTTCATTATTCCCGTATAAAAGATATTAAACGAAGCAGAACATTTAAATTCATTTCTTGATTGTCATCTGATATAAAGTCATAAATACAACAATATATCATGTCACTAGTATTTATAATATGTAAGTCATCTATTCCTTTTTTATTATGGAATTCTATGTAAAATATATTAATAAATGCATTTATTTTCTTCAAATAACTATTATTATATTGGTATGTTAACTGTATTGCATTTATATTACTATATTTTTAAAATAACTTTAAAGAATTTTGGATATTAAATGGCAAAGAAGATTAAAGTCCTGAACCAAACAGATATTATGTGTATATCATTATACATTATTGTGCCTATACATACACTTATACTTATAAAATATCTCTATATTTATATGTTAATTCTGTATAAATTAATAATATTTTAGGAACATTTTTATTAGTTTAAAAACATATTTTCTAAATTTAGTGTCCTTCATTGAAAATTCTTCAACAAAGTTGAAATTAATCAATATTTATTACAACACATTCAATAAAACAATATAAAATTAATTTTTTACTATTTTAATCTACTATTATAGCAAGAAAATAATTATTTAATTATTGAATATATACAACAAAGTTTATATCTTTTTGTATGTTAACCTATATTTTATGTTGTACAATATGTTTAACAATTACATTTATCAAATAATATCTCTTACATAATTATAGTTTACATAAGTTAACAAATGTAATTAATTACATTTTTTTCTAATTAGATCCTTGTATAAAGTATGTAACTTTCCTATCACTTTATAAGTATTCATCTTTTTAGTTAATGTTTGTGTTATTTATATTAATACAATTACTCTAAAATATGATTTTAATATTGTTACAATAATTGCATATAATGTAATTGTTACATTATATAGAAATATTTAATTTAATCAAGTCTTTATAATTCGGATTTTATTTACTATATTACTACAATGACAAACAGCTATTATACCGTGAGAAAATATTTGTATATTATTTACATGGTTTTGCTCTTTGCTTGAAAAATATTTACTAACCCAGAAATATTATTAATGAAAATTATATATAGATTAAATGTTGAACAAACAAAAAAGTGAACTTTTGAAGAAATAATTTTTTAGACAGAAGTTACACATATTTTGTTTTTACACTGTACTTCAATGTGCTTATGACATATGTATAAGTAAATAATACAACTGATAAGGATAAATATAGAGAAATGATCAAGTAACTTCGATACATAAAACGAAGTTATATTAAGAGACATGTAACATACCATGTCAAAAACATAAATATACCGTGCTAGTTACTCCATTTCAGGTAAATCTAAAATTTCTCCAACAAATTTAGCAACATTTATGTCCTTTTTGGCATGTTCTGTAATAAAATCAAGTTTCAATAACTGATTATAATTTGGACGGGCAGTATAATCCTTCATTAAACTAAAAAAAAAAAAAAAAAACAATTATTAATCGAACTATATGCAATAAGTGTTAAATAATATTGAAAATAATTAAATTTACCATTTATTGATAAATTCTTCAAAACTGGCCGAAAATTTACCAGCTGGTAACTTTGGTGCTTCATCCTTTACAACTTGTTTTAAATGCTCGAAAGGCGAACCCCAAGATTCATAAGGAAATTTCCCTGTTGCTAATTCAACAAGAGATATACCTAATGACCAAACATCAGATCTGATGTCATATTGTGAAGGGTTACCCGATGGGTCTATCCTTTCTGGCTGAAAAAAAGGTTATGATGGAGAATTTATTGAATAGATAAGATCAAAGATATTATAATGTATGTTAAAAAATTTACGTACAGCCATATATGGTTTACAACCAGCATCAATAGTTTTAGCGACAGAATCCACAAGGTAACCAGAAATACCAAAGTCACAGATCTTGACCTCTCCTTTTCGATTAATTAAAATATTACTAGGTTTTACATCTCTATGAATCACTCGCAGCTGTGAATACAGATAATGTAATGCACTTACTACCTGCAAATATTTATAAAGTTCGAATTATAGAATTTGATATTATAATAAATAATAAGCTTTTTCTTATGGTAAATTGGTTTTGCCTTACTGCAAAAGCAATTTTTCCTAAAATATCTTCAGGAATGGCATGTCCATGTTTATATACTTTTGTATAAAACTTATCCAGGCTCATATCCATAACTTCCATACATATCCAAACATCTCCTTCCCTAAACAATGCTCCATAAAATTGTACTGTATATTGACATGCTGAACTACGCATAGAAATATCTAAATCCATAAGTAAACGTTTTTGTTCTTGTGTGTTAACTGTTGCAGTTATTCTCTAGAAAATATATAAAATAATTAAATTAAAGATATGTAAAAACTATATTAACATACCTCCATGAATGCACATTATACCTTAACTGCCATAATAGTACCACTTTGTTTATGTCGAACTTTATCGACAATACCATATGCCCCACGTCCAAGGATACAGATTGTTTCTAAATCATCTGCTTCTACCACAAATGTTTCATCATCTATAGTTATTGTAGTTCGCTTATCCAAATTCCTTGGTGGTGTACTATATAATTAATCAAAATAGTTATCAACTTTATAACAGTATTAATTTATTAAAAAAATGAAGCAGTAATTCAACAAATTATGATATATTATTCAACTAAGTACATAATATTTCTTATATGTATATCAAATAATTTAAACATCATTAATTACCATAAATTTAGACATTATCATTAATATAATAATAAATTAATAATATTACATACACAGTTACAGGTGTCTCTTCAGAGACCTGCAATTTCAAGTTTCTCTTTCCTCGACGTACAGCCATAATTTAATGAACAATTGATGAATAATATTAAGTCTGCAAATGTGGCAGTATATGCAATTGAATATAATACATATTCAAATAAATTGTAATAAGTAATACATATATATCCTGTAAAAAGGTTATATTCACTTATTTCATACACTGAAATAATATTTAAAATGATCATTAAAGATTAAAGGTTATGCAATAAATTTACTGTAGACAATTGCAAGTAAACTAATGAATAAAATTAAATCATTCCAAAAATAATATTATCATATTATTATGAACAATTTCCGTAATACCTGATTAATAACATGACGATATTATACAATAATAAAGATTAAACTCTAAATTTCCGTTGCCCATATATGAAGTTTTCAGTAAACTCAAACAGTTGCTTGAAATTGCTCACAAAAGCTAATTCAGTTTCAACTCCATTTAAATTCTTCGTAAACTAAATTAATTTAGAAATATCACACAAATTTTGAAAGAAGGATTAAAATATTTGGTTCGAAAGTTTCATGAAATAATAATATATTTTAACACATAAATCGTTTAATAATAAAATTGTAATATGTTTTAAATTATTTACACGAAGCACTGAATCTTAAAGTCACATTCTCAAGTACGTATTTATATTTAAAAATTTTTCAATATGATTGTTAAATTCAAGTTTTTGATACTATATATATATGTATGTATGTATGTATGTATGTATGTATGTATGCATGCATGCATGCATGCATGCATGTATGTATGTATGTATGTGTGGATGGGTGGATGGATGGATGGATGGATGGATGGATGGATGGATGAATGGATGGGTGCATGCGTCGTGCGCGCGCGCGCGTGTGTGTGTGTGTGTGTGATAGAAGTATATATATCTATATAGCTAGGTTTAAAACAGTGAAAAATGTATTTGTGAAACGAATTTAATTTTACATTTAGAAATAATATAAAATTATAGTAAAATATAAAATTACTCAAATATTATTACAGCAAATTATTTACTATAAAGAATTGATCTCTCATTTTTAGTTATAATTAATGTAATTTGTAAATAAAATGTAATTAAAATTTATAATTAGGATACTTTGTACCTTGTTATGTTTATAATTTTAAAATAGTAGAAGTTAGAAAATATTTTATAAAATAAAATTAAATAAATTTAAATAATAGAAGCATTTTGAAGACTAATATTAATTTCATGCTTACTGTTCAATGACTATAAATTTTTTTATGTACCAAATGATATGTTAGATTCTACAAAATTTTGCTATACTATATGTTAAAAATAATTATAACTATTAAATAAATGTTTTACTTTTAATTTCGTAAAATAGTATTTTACATTTTTTTTTATATGCCTTTACTAATGAAATTTAGTAAGAAAAAATTACTAAAATTAGTGAAACATTAATTAAATAACCTTATTTGATTTCTATTCCATAAAAAATATACACCATCTATAATATGTACTAATAATATTTGAAATAAGAAGTAGAACATGTTGAATGAATTTGTAATAGGATATATTTTTATTAAATGAATATCATTTCAAATATCTATGTTGTTATTAATATATAATGAAAAATATACAAATTTCTAGTTTCATTATACATTTATTTATTTTTTTAAACATATTTCTTATTAACTAATTATTAGATACATATGTAAATGTAAAACAAATTATAAAAAAGAGACTAATATATTATAAACTAATTATAAAAAAATTCAATTATATTGAAATTAAAAGTATACATCATATCTTTTTACAATATTTAAAAATACTGCTTTGTTTTTGATAATGTTCAAAAGCAATTTATTAAAATAACAAGTTAAACAAACTGTGCATAATTGAAATGAAATAACATGGTAATTTAGGCTTCAACTTATTCTGGTATTGTAATCTTTTTTATAATTAAGAAAATTATAATAATTTAATAAATAACGTAATTATAACATAAAACCAATTTGATATCAAATCTTTATAGAACTTAACTATCAGATTATATCCTTCTGTATCTCTTTTGCACATCAATTTTGGTAACAAATCTTGTATTGAATACTTTCATTCCATATTTATCTCAAATTGGTGTCAAAATCTGTTGCATCAATGCTGCATTACAGCAAGCCTTAATATACTTTTTCTATATCAAATTTGTCAATATTCTGGCAATAAAATTTTTATCTAGCATTTCGGAAGTATGGCAACAATAAATTTGGCTAACAGGGTATATATTACGCAGTGTTTGTATCATACAGAGTTGGAAGAAATTCTCCTGGAATTAATACAAATCTAATATAAATCTAGTCATATTATAATAGGTCTATCTTTACTCATATAATTAAATAGATGTATCACATGAATTTTGCTGTTAATATATTAACATAACATATAACAAATTGTAATATTCCCATTTAAAGTTTTAAATAATTAATTAACATATAGGTTGAATTTGGTGGACAATATATTAAAAAATATTATTCACAAATAAAATGTCTTTTGTACCTTTAGGAAATCTAAGTTATATCAAATTATTTTATCATTTATTATTCCTGAACACAAATCTACAAGCAGAATTGCAGTATTAGCTAAAATTTTTTTTAAATTTGAATTTTTGTGAAAACCCGATTTTTAACAAAAAGTATTATGTGAAAACTAGTAACGTTAGAAAGTTTTAATTGGTCTCAAATGACAAAAGAGAGATCTCTGAACACATCTGTAGCTATGGTTGTAATAAGTTGAAACTATGAATAATTATAAATAGCCATTGAAGTTTAAAAAAGTATCGATGTATGTAACTTCTACGTACTACTTTTACATTTTTATAAAATGTTATTTATCTAGCACGATTTTCCTATACAGGAACGAATTTTGTAAGTATTTCTAAAGAAAAATTCATCTAGCTGAAGTATCAAAGTGATTTTCAGTGTATATAGATGAAGAAAAAATCGGAAACACGTGTACGACGTTTCGCTCGTCTATTTGAAGTAAGTAGTACTGTAGCTATACTTAATTGACATCGTTAATGGCCAATAACAATTACTCAGTTAACCCTTTGCGGTCCTGTCTTAAATTAGACGCGACATTTCGTTTGATTCGATTCTTCATAATTTTTATACATAAAACTCTTTATGTTTTTAATATAATTTAGCAAAAATATGTCAAAGTTGATATATTATTGATTAAAGAAATACGAAAATAGGATTAAATTGTGAGTAGTGTTTTGAAGTAGGTTTTTGATTGTGAACCAGTTAGGATAAAGTGCTGAATGCAACTGAATGTAAATAATTAATAAGTATAATAATGATAGACTTTTTTAATGTACTCTTGCAATCTATTCATGGAATTATTAAGAATCGTATTAATTACTATTTGGCAGAAGAAATGAATTATAAATATATGTTGCAGGTGATGTTAGCAAGGGGGAATGGAGGGTTGTAACATTAAAAGTGAAATAGATCAGAAAAGATACTGAAAGGATTTTTGCCCATTCATATTGTAGATTATAAAGATATAAATACAAAAAAACATAGCGTACAGTGAACTATGTCATGTTTTATTCAGAAATTTTGAAATAGAATCCTACGTACAACTTGCCAAATGATCCCATACGTAAGTTCTACATAAATGACTTGTAGTTTATATCAGTTATAGATAACAATCCAATAGGAAAAGAAATGCTGATAATTCATATATAAAGATCCATATCATTCCAGCTTAATCATACAATTATGTTTTCCATTAATGTATTTTCATCTGACAAAGGATTACATCTTTCTTTTATTATATTGAAAATTGTTTTGCATACTATTTGAACTATTTTATTAATGTAATCATTCTACTAATTCTAAAATTCTAATGTAAATCTGTCAACTATTAACTATTGGTACGCTATTTGGGAAAATAATTTAACATTGTTAAAATATTCAATATATTGAATTGATATATAGATGTAAAAAATGTTGATTATAAAAAATTGATGTATAAGAGTAAATAAAGAGCTAGCGTTATTTTTCACATTATGTATTTTGTTCTGTTTCTAATTGTATGAATTTTTTAAACACTGGTAATAATCACGAGAAAGAGAAAAGATAGCAATGATTGATTTCATGTAAGGCTACATAAAAAGAGAAGATACAATGAAAGAAAATGAAGTCTTAGCATTTTGTAATTTTTGCAAAATTTGAAAAAAGGCTTCATTCTATGCAGAATCTCAACTGCCATATACATATAGAGTCAAAGTCAATGTCAACACCAGTTCAACTGTTTCATAGTTTTTGCAATATTTCTAAAAAAATATTTTAAATATTTACCTAGTAAGAATCAGACAATTTTTAAAGTTTAAAATAATTTAATTATTTAATTATTTGTCTTTTTGTGTTTTGTCCTCATTATGTGATTCGCATATAATATTTTATTACTTATTTTTAATTTTAACAATTCAAATATAACACTAATAATTCTTATATTAAATACAACAGCAGAAGTATACAAAAAAATAATCTTCCAGTTGTATATAAAAAATATATAAACACTGAACAAGTAAATTTATGAAATACACTGAATGTCTAGCAATTTGAAACTTATTTAGGAACTGCACATGTAAATCAATAGTTGTATTTTTAAATACTGATTCAAATTTACTAAATGTGTCTATTTATGTCTTCTCTCCTAAGTTCAATATTTTTGATACATGGGTTTGATTAATTTCCATAAAATAGCAATGATAGTCATTTTTACATTCGATTAAAAAAAATCTCGATTAAAAAAACGGAAATATTTTTAAAACTTTATTGATTTTCCCTTTTCAAAAACATTTCTCGCTGATAAAATAATTATTTCATGCGTAATCTGTTATGTTTTACACATACACATATTTTCATTGAAATCAGAATTTTTAGATTACAGAATTTCCTTGAAATATAGCGTTCAAATGCTTTTATTACTTACTATAAATAATTGTTTAATAAAATTATCGTCAAGTTGTATAAAAATATACATTACTTAAAATTTCTCTTATGGTAATTATAAAAGGAGGAAGATTAATTGTTTATATAATTTCAATTTTCAAGTTTCATGTAAATGAGATAAATAATTTGATGCAATAACAACATGACAACAACATGGCAATAGCAAAATTTGACAACGGTACCGGTGGGAACAATAGGGCAAACGTCGGAAGGATATCATTAGGGTGGGAGAAATTGAGACTCTCCCCGCCAACCCTCTCCCACAAACTATTTAATCTCCCATCATTGATGTACAGTCACATACTGTCCTGACAAAAGAAAACAAATGAAAACTGACTATGTGTTGAGATGATAAAAATAAAATGGATAAAACTCTCTAAGCTCTAGAGTTTAGCTTATGTAGTCCTGGTCTACAGATTAGCTGTAGAATTGTATTTATGCGCATCTTCATTGCGTATTGATTTTAGTATTAAATCTTCCATTCAAAACATCACATTTATAACAAAAACAATTTGGTTCTAAATCTTACTCTTTTCTGGTTTTTTAGTTTCCGAAATATTAGTCAAATTTTGCCCATACTATTACATCGAATTTTATTTATAGCTACATAGCTCGTTCATTCCTTGGTGGGTGTGATTATAAAAATCATTGATCCTTCTGGATAAAAAGTGTTTGTACCAATTATTCCTCGAAGTAATATTATATAAAATACGATAACACTGCTAATTTTTGTGCCATACAAATTAATCAAAAATTTGTTTATAATTTTTAAATTTAGACAGGTTTAAGCCCTTCCTTCATAACTCCTTTATACACAATCTAATTCAAACTTAATATAACTTTTTATTGAACTGTTTCAGAGTTCGAAGAGCAAAGATTATTTTCAAACAGCACACATCTCAAATCATCTGGTCACAGCTAGTATTACAAAGAAAACGGTCGTTTTGTATCAAGTTCTGTAAGACATTAATCGTCGATCAAAACGAAATTTAAAGGAGAAGGAGAAGTGGGGAAATAAATTTTATAAAAATTAATTATTATAGCTCAAATATAAAAATTACTATACTTTCTCAAAAAAGATATAGAAAAATTATTAATGTTTAAGTTTTTCCAATTGCATATGCTTTATTAAAATAAAATATTTTAGATTAAATGTGAAATATATTAACTAAATCCTTAGTCTTAAAGATTTGTTTTAGATATTATAGCTTTTTTTCTTTGATACTTTTTTAATCAAAAGTGGATTTATGAGCTTTAATACATGATCTAATAAAAGAATTAAAAAGTAAAAGATTAAAGTAATTAAATTCAAATTTATTTATTTCTTTTTTTATATATTTATTTTAAATAACAATAATGTTATATATCATAATTAATAACACAGCGTCATCATATGTAATACGTTAATTATGTATATAATACATAAACAAATAAATGTTATAAAGTTTTAAAAGCGATGTACGATAAACATTTATATTATCTAAGATACATGGATAGTGAAATTTTTATACCAGATTGTTTTTAAAAATATTATAACAAAAACAAATAATTTTTAAATTTCATATTCAGAATATCAAAAAGCACTTCATTTGACATTTAATTTCTGATATATCGGAAGAAATTAATTATCTTATGATTTAATTAAAATTATACAGTAGAAAATCATTAGATAGTCAGGTTAGTAGTAACACGTCTGTAGCGCATGCGTGATGAAATCAGCTGTCTTCGTTACATGTAAAACGGTTTTTAATGTTAAATGTGTCTTTTTATGAAATTCTATAATTTATTATAAAGAATTTCGTGTAAAATCTTTACTACTATAACATGGTAGACGATATGCAGCGAATTTATAGATCATTCAACTCTTATTATGCCGAAACCATCCTAATTGTACCACGTCAGATTTTTGGTGCATATTAACCGTGGTGACGATAGTGACGGTTATAAAAGCGGTTATGAAGAAGGTGGTAGTGGCAGTTATAATAGCAATATTAATGACGGTAGTGACGATAATATAGTGGTAAAGTAATGATACATTTATAAATATACGAAAATATCTATTTATTGACAGTAAAATTTTCGATGTGAAGTGTAATGTGAGCATTAAAAAAAATGAAGATTTGTATAACATGCGTGTACTGGACACTACTTTTTATATCAGTTGCTTCCAGGCAAGTATTTTGTCATTTTTCTCTTACATGGACAATTCACATGAACATGTAAGTAAAATTATCGAAGGTTTTGCCACGCGTTGCATTTTGATAATATTAGTATAGTATATTATTTAACCGGCATATTTTACCTAAACGGATAAAAATGAAAAGTATGAGGTTAATATTATTTTTCTCCTTACAGGTATTTTTTCAAATAAACAAAATATCAATATCGATTAGTAAATTTGATATCTAAAATTGTGTAATACATAAATTAATAATATTCAACAGAGATTATTATGGTTTATGTTCATAGTACTTATTTAACAAATTCAAATAAAATTTATTGTCTGTAATGCCTTATGTATTATAATTTTTTTAAAGGAATTACATGAAATAACATATATGTATAAAAATATGATACGTTAAATAAATGTGTTAATATGTACTTATTTTTAACAAAGTTGGCTGTCTAAATTATGATTAGTTTTTTCAGAATTAAGTATAATATATCATTATTTTAATAATTATAAATCTTAACTTATATAAATGATTATAAATTGTCATGTTATAAAATGGAAACTGTTAATTGCATATTGTTCTTTAGATTATATTCTGTTTTTAATTTGTATATTAAAAGTTGTATTTAATATTTTTATTTTCCTTAAATACTTTTATTAGTTGTTAAAATTTATTATTTATTTATATGTCACAACAATAAACTCTTGTATGTATAATATGTTTATATTAAAATGTATCATTTTCTTATATGCTTGTGTATATTTTCTTTTATTTTAGATAGTTTATGTTTGTTTCTTATTTTTGTTGGCTATAATTACCATTTTATACATAAAGCAAATTATTTAAGAGTAAAAAGAGTAAAGTGTACAATATATTTCTTTATTTTTAATCATGTATAAAAATATTTTAAAATAGAGGTAATTGGTTTAAGAAATTCTTATAATGTCTGAAATAAAATTTTTTAATTTTATGAAAATTTTAGATTTAGATTTTGGAATAAGAAGTACATAATCTTTCAAATTAATTTAGCACTTTCTTTTTTTTTTTTATTACATAATACTTCTTTATTTACAGTGCACTCCTATTCATCATAGTAGCTTCGGAGAATGCACAAACCAATTATTATTCGTCTTCAAAAATAAATGAAACTTTTGAAATTTATGATAATGATACAATGAATAATATAGGATCGGATGATTTAGATGTAACTACTATACCAATTACAAAACTACATGATATACGCAAATTACAAAACAATTACAAAGATCATTATTATGAAGTAAGGCTTAAATATAAGAAAATGTTATAAATTGAAATATTGTTAAAAATATTAGACAAAATCTGACTTATATCTATAACAATTTAGGAAAAATATGCTGAAGACTCTACTACCTTTGAAACTGTTATAAATGGTGAAACAAGAAAGAGAGGGAATCCTTATAAAGATTCAGATATTGTAGCTGAAAGTCTTACTCAACAACCTAATTTATCTCAGGGGTAAGTTTTTATTATGTCAACATTATCTGAGAAAATCCCATTATATTTCATCATGTAAGGTTTGAAATTAAAGACAATATATGTTAAACAATAGATTATTTCTGATATTTGTCATTTTTACATGTTAATACTTTAAGAATAAAGATATTATTTAAATATATAATGTATTGAATGTATTACATTATACCTAAAGGAGAAAAGTTCTTGATATATATATACTTATATTTCTTATCAAAGATTTATATGATATCATTTATTCAAATATTATAGCTAATAATTTACAAATTAAGAAATAGGACTATAAAATAAAAATCCAAAGTATTTAAATCTTTGAACTTACTAATTATTATAGAAAAAGAAATATTTTATATCTATATTTTTGAAGAATATTTTTGCTGTTTTCAATGTAATTTAAAAAAAAAAAATGATCAATTATCATAAATAAGCTAAATTATAATAAAATAAGCAATTTTTTTTATTTTCTTTTTTAATTATAGTTCATTTCATGTTAACTTTGTTAAAGGTTTGGATACTTTTCATATTAGGCATTTGTTGTTTCTGTTTCAATTTATGGGTGCTTATTATAATATGAATGTTTTTCATTTTACATATTTTTTTACCAGTGTTCAATGCTGTAAAACAGTGCAAATAAAACAATATATCAATGAATATTTACAGGAACACATAAATAAGTTTTTGATTGATTTACTTTATTAAAGTAATAGATATATAGTACCTAAATTCTATAAACTTTTATAATAAAATAGTAGTTTTTATATATTATATATTTTAAACAAATACTATATTACAATTATTTTACTTATATAAATTAATTTTGAAAATTCTGTTGAAACTTATAAATAACTTACAAAGTATATATATTTTTTTTATAAAAGTATTTAAAAGTCTCATATTTATTGGAATATTTTCAATATATAATGCAATTGATGAGAAAAATAGTTTTAATGAATTTATTCAATTTATTTTTAAAATTTCTTTAGGAAAAACTAGATTTTTAAATGTACCAAATGTAAGTGAATTTGTAGTATAACTAATAAAATGTAATTTTGATGTAAAAATGAGTTAAAAATAGTGACTAAATATTTTAATACTGATTTTTTATTAAATTTTATTTAATTAGATATTAAGTATTGCTATATTTTATACAGAAACTGTTGAAAATTTTGATTCATTAATTTGTATATCTATATAATTATAATATAAATATAATCTATATTAATTTCTATATTTGAGTAATAAAGTCTTTTCAGTATTCCATATATAAAACTACTTATATAATCAAAATTTAATACTGTATAAAATTTTTGGATTAAATATAGAAAACATTTTAGTTTTTTATGCCTTTATAAAAATTATAAACAAAATGAATAAAGCATAATTAATAACTGGTGTCTGACAATTGAGATAAAAGATAAGATAATAATTGATAAGACACTGGCTGCATTATATGAATAAATTAAGAGAAGATGATAAAAGATAAGAAATATAAGAATAAGAATAATAAAATAATCTAATTTAGGAAGATGCAAACATATTTAAATTTATGAAATACATTTTGTAGAGTAATTATAATACAATGTATGATCAAATACTATTGTCACTCTACATAATATATGATTATGTTAGCTTATTTTTATGAGAAGAATTCCAATTTTAACAAATTTTTATAAGCTACATAAGGTAAGATTATTGCTAGTTGGAAAAAAGAGAAAAAATTTTGGAAATGTAACATTCTTGATATTATTACATTATTAAAGTTTAATGTATATTCATTTTATTACTATTTTCTTTAAATGTCTCCTCGTTATTAAATATTAATAAGTATGATAGACAAAACTTCAATTTCATTTAAAAAATCCTAAATTTCAAAAAATAAAATTCAAAAAAATCCTAAATTCATAAAGCACGAGTAGAAACATTAGATTTTTGTATATTAAAACATATTACATTGGAAGCATTCAAATGTTTCACATTAAATAACACTTTATGTAATACATAGTTTCTTGTGCAAAAAAATATTAGATAAATTATCAAAAAAATATACACTTATGATTTCCTGTTATAGAGTTTCTGAAAATGAACAAGCAACAGTTTTAACTTTAGTTGATACAACTGAAGCTGAGTTACAAAGCTTAGCAGAACCAAAGCTTAATCCAGAGTTTTCAAGGGCAACATTATTTTCAAATAATTCATCTTTATTGACAAAAAATACAAATATAGGACAACAAGTAAAGAAAGAACAAGAAAAAATTTCATCTAATATACAAACACCATCACCATCTATTGTTCGTGAAATTACTGAAAGATCTAATGAAACAAGTATTCTCAAAGAAGAATCTTTGTCTTTGACAAATTCAATAGAGGAAGAAGAAAGACCTGAGATAGTGGTAGTAGTAAGAGCTGAACAAGCCTCTATTGCTACTGATGAACCAGAGTTAAATCTTGAAGATAGTGTTGTTAAAGTATTTTCTGATGAAATACCCAAAATTGATACAACATTTACAACAACTCCAGAATTAAGTGATTCTAATGCTAAAGCCCGACTAGTAGGAGATAATAGGGATGAAGCTGCTGCAGTTGTTCTTAGTGAAGGAATTGTATCTGTAGGATCTACAAATCCACATGAGGATATACCATCTTTCAGTGAATGGACACAAAAACGATTAGAAGAAGCTGAAAGAAAAAAAAGTGAGTACTACTCATAAATTCAACTGTAATAGTACAAAATTTGTATTGGAAATCAATTTGAAATTATTTTAATAAAATAATTAGTATAATCATTGACAACTTTTAAAAAATATTTTTTTCAAAATTGCAAAAGCTTTTGGATATTTTTGTATAATTTTAGTTACATATTTACTATTTCTTTTTATTATTGTTCTTACAGTGAATTCATATAGGTAGAAATATTTGTTTCAATGAAATGTGTTTTATGATAAAATGTATTCTTAGTGCCTTTCTTTTTAAACATATGTTTAGCAAATATTTTTGTATCCTTTTTACCTTTTTTTATTACACTTAGTCAGAAAAATTTCGAAACAAGATTTAAATCCATTATATATAAAAAATTTCTCTTTTATTTTGTTTCTGTCATTGATTCAATGGAAGGACTTATTTTCTATTAATAGATAATTACCATTTAATTTTTTTATTTTAATATCTTTTATTTTTAATTGTAAATCTTTTAAAACAATAATTATATTTTTATAGCACATCCAAATGCTTCTATTCAGAATTCTGGGGCACCAACCCGGGGCATTGGTGGAATGAAAGTTCGTTCTAAAAATTATGCTTCACCAGATTGTGGTGCAAAAATTGTAGCTGCAAATCCAGAAGCACGAAGTGTTAGAAGTGTTTTAGTTTCTACTAGAGATGAATATATGCTCAATACATGTACATCACGTATATGGTTTGTAGTAGAACTTTGCGAGGCAATTCAAGCTAAGAAAATTGAATTAGCCAATTTTGAGCTTTTTAGTTCATCGCCAAAGGATTTCTTAGTTTATATTAGTGATCGTTTTCCTACGAGAGATTGGAGTCCGGTTGGTCAATTTACTGCAAAAGATGTAAAAGATATTCAAAGTTTTGTTCTACAACCACATCTTTTTGGAAAATTTATAAAAATAGAACTTCAGACTTATTACGGTTCTGAACATTTTTGCCCCATTTCTTTATTTCGTGCTTATGGTACTAGTGAATTTGAGGTTCTTGAAACAGAAACAGAGAATCAAATTTCGAGAGAGACGCATTCAGATGTAGATGATGAAGAAGACAGTGACGAAGAGGAAGTTTTGGATGTTGAAAATGGCGAACCACCAAGAAATTTGTTTGGAAGTGCTAAAGATGCTGTATTGAGTATTATGAAAAAGGCAGCTGAAGTGTTAGTGAAGTCTAGTGATTTGACTTATAACAATATTACAAAAATACAACAAAGTATAGATAGCGGTAATATTCTTGAAAACTCGTTTGTAAGTTGTACTACACCGAGGTATATTATTTTATGTGATAGTTGCTCAGATCAGAAATTTGCAAAAATTTTTCAATTAATTAGCTGTAGAGAAAAACAACTAAATGAATTGCTTAAAATTGATTTTGTCAACAGAACTTTAAGACAAAATGGACTTTGTAAGATTCATGGTGTGGGAATTGAAACTTTTGCAAGAAAAGAGACGAAAGAAAAGTATGACAATGTGAAAAATACAGAAAAACATGATCCACTTGTTGAAAAATGTGTTTCAAATAAAACTTTTCAGTTAACATTCATAACGTCTATACTTAAATCTGAATATATTGCAGCACTTTGTAATGTATTGGCAATAAAGGAACGTAAAATGGTAATGAATACAAGTCATGAAATATCATTTAGTACTCTAAAGGAAGTTATTAAGGAAGATACCTCAGCCAAATATAAAGAAGATTACAGTAGTGATACAATTAAATCGTTTCACCATACATCAGCTACACCTATTTCAAGCTCAAATGTTGATATGTCTCATGGGGAATTGAAAAAGGGTAATGAAGAAATATCTAGTGTAGAAACTAGCAAAGTTACTAGTACACCTCAGACCTCCACCAATTCTAAGAGCACAATTTCACAAATAAAGTCTGTTGAAACTTTTGGAGAAGAAGAGTTAAAAAACGAAACATCAATACCAATTTTAGAATCTAATAAAAGCAATAACGAGGAAATAATTCAGGCTGAAGTACAAACAACTGTTCCTGTATCTTTAAATGTTGGACAACATACAATTTCAAAGCCTTCTGAAGAACCATGCATAACTTCTAGTACTTTCATTGAAAACTTACCTCAAACAACTGTCTCTGTTCCAATAACTACTACTGACAGTAATGAGTTTCCAAGTGAAGATACAGTATCAGATGTAGAACCTTTGGAATTAGCTAGTGCATCAAATAAAGCAGCAAAATTGGAACATATGGACCAGGAAGGGAAATTAGTGCAAACAGAAATTCTAGATCAAGAAATTAATTTACCATCTCAAGATTCTTTAACATTTGACAACTTATTATCCGACTTAAAAGATTTAGAAGGAGAAACAGCACATATTCAAAATGGTCCTGCAAGTCCTTCAGTAACACAATCAATACCAAATACCTTGCCGCAAAAAGAATCTGTTTTTTTAAGATTATCTAATAGAATCAAGGTATGTTACAGTTTGTCAAGTTAATTTTATTAGTTATATAACTATTTTATATTATGAAAAAGTATATAGATTTTAGAATATAATTTCCTTAAGTTTGAAAGTATAATGAATATTCAACATAGCTTAGATAGCTTTAAAATATAATAAATTTACATGAAATTTTTTTGTTAAATAGATTATTTTACTATTTCATATAATTGACAACATTGATTTATCTAATGTTATCCTATTTTATATGTGTTTATATATGTATATATATTTACACAGAAGAACATATGCACGACATATATACACACATTGCTTTGTTGCTATAGAATATGTTGCTTTAGATTATTAAATTATTTTTATTTTTATTATTAGGTATTAGAGAGAAATATGTCTTTAAGTGGACAGTATTTGGAAGAATTAAGTCGTCGATATAAGAAACAAGTTGAAGAAATGCAAAGATCACTTGAAAGAACAGTTTCAGCAATGAGTGAGGAAACGCGAAAAAGGGATGAACGCGAGTTAAAAAAGGCAGAAGAAATTGCTATTTTAAAAGAAAAGATTGTTAATCTTTCAAAATCAGTGAAAAATCTTTTGTACGATCGTGATAGTTGGCGTGGAAAAATTTTTACGATAGGTCAACATATATTGTTGATATGTTCAGAAGTTTTTGTGATATACTTAATTTTAGTATACTGTTGGAGAAATAATAATAAAGGAACTGAAATAAAGGAAAAACAGCTGGGGAAAGACATGATGCGCCGTAAAAGTGCAGAGAACTTCAGTTCTCATACAAAGAAAATAAAAAAGCGACGACCAAGCGAAATAGCTGCTCACATTACAGGTACATATCGTGAACTGATGATTGCTGATAAATCTTATGAAATAAAGAGGGAAAAGAAAAAGAAACGAAAAAAAACAACCACTTTAACAAGTAATCAAACAAATGTAAATAATGATACAGGTATATATCCAATTACACAGTACAAAACTCCAACAAATGTTGTACACGAGATGGAAATAACACCAAAAGTTGCTTCATCTATTGAAGTACTACATATAATGGATTCTCAAAATCAGATTTGTAAAAAGCTAAAATCTACTCCAGAAAACACAGTTAAATGGTTTAATGATAATGTTCATGAAGCAAAGTGTAATATACAATTAATGTTATCATCTGCTAACAATTATGAAACAGATGCCATTAAAATCTCCGAGTTAAATAGTTCATGTATTGAAAATTTAAATGATTCAGATTCGTTATCAGCAGATAGTTTTCAAGAAAGGATTGCTTCTAATCAACAAATTGCAGAATCTGAAGATGTCTTAAATTCTACAAATATTAGTACTATGTTAAAAGACACAGGATTAAATGTAACATCTTCTTTTATGAAAACTGCTTTAAGTACAAGAAAGAAAAGAATAGCTTATTCAAATGATACGAATGGACAATGGAATCAAGATTCAGGTGATTTTAACGATAAGACTGTACAAGTAAGTCCTACTTCTACAAAACTATCTACAGAAAAAATTTTTACCGATGTTGATACACCTACGAATGGTCTGTTAACGGATCAAAGTGATGAATCTAGAAGTAGTAGTGTAACGTCGATGTCAAAAAGGAAAGAGAAAAAGAGTACTGGTTTTAGAAAAATGGTGAGAAAATTTTTTTGATTAAAATAAACTTGCCAATGACGGTTGGTTAAGGAGATAGTTTGAAATTGCTGGAACTTGTCAAACTTTCTGTTTAAGCATAGAATACGCTTGCCTCGAATGCTTCGCTCCTATGAAGTTATTAAATAGAATATAGAATATCAAAAAATTATGATTTTGCTTATATGAAATTTCCTATCGATATATATAAATATAATTATTAGGTAAGTTATCCTCTAAGTAGAACTGTTTCTGAAATAAAACTTCATTATAGTATGTTAGTAAAATTATATTGATTTTTAATTTTTCTAAATAAAAAGATATCTTTTTCCACAGTTTTCTTTTGTCCATACTTTCAGAGTCATCGTTAATCCAATTCCGCATGATTATACGAGCGATCAATCGAAAGAAGTATAAAATACTGCAACCATTTATATAAAACGCGAAGGCTGAATTTAAGTGATGTGATTCTTAATATTTTAAATTATATGCGTTTTAAACTGAAACTTTAGTATATCAAGTGACGTGCGCTGTTTCCTTAATGTATTAAGTTAAAGGAAATGACTGATTTATATACTATTATTATTTTTATTATTATAGCTTACATACATTATTGTTTAATATTAATATTATTATTGTTATCGTACTTATTATTTTTATTATTATAGCCTATATACATTATTATTTAATATTAATATTATTAATGTTATATACCTAGTATTAGATATCCCAAAAAGTTGATTTGTACAATGTCATATATGCATGTATGTACGTGCGTGCGTGCGCGCGCGCGCGCGTGTGTATATATATACACACACACACAGCAGTGTTAGCGTGTTAGCCAAACCAGTTCAATACTATATCTTATTAACTATGAAAAGAGACAATATTCTAGAAAATTCAAGGAGCTCTTATTTCGTTAAATGCATGTAAGGTAACCTAACACTTAACACAATATGTCAAAGTTCCAAAGTTTGTTATATATTAATCCTTTGCCTTACGATTTAACTTCTAATAGCGCGAGCCATAAATAGCAGCCAGATTGATTACACGTCGGGTTATTTTTGGCCGTGCGTTCGAAATGGTCCAAATGGCTGTTGCTATGTAAATGCACGTGTAGTCCAAATGACGTACTACGTTTCTTGGGCGTAATGTTTACATTTGGTCTGATTATTGCACCTCGTCTTTCTGACGTTTGGCTCGATGGCCTTATATCGTTTCTCAAACGAGCTGTTTACGTTTGGTTCAATTACCGTGAGACTTGTCTCCCATGATATTGTCACACGGAATTATCCTCGGACAATATAGAGGAAAGAGATGATTCCAGAATACACGTAAGAATATTAGAGTAAGTGGAACGTAGAAAGAGATTGATTAATTTTCGTGTAGCTACTCCCGTTAATATAGTAATATAGCTACTCCCGTTTTTACAAAGCGACCTTCGATTGCTTCCTCACATAGATCGACCGTAGTTACCTTGGTGGTCACGAAAGTCACGAAACGTAAGGTTTGGTTGGAGAATCAAGACTGACTTTATTCGAACTGTCGGTGGTATTTATACATAAAATTCCGTGTGTGTCTTCTTGTGATTCATTTGGGAACTTGATGTTGAATTTTGGCCTTCTGGAGATAAGATGTGTTTTGCCGATGAGGCGTGTGATAGTAATCAGATGATACGACCTTTTCACACCCCCCTTGTTAGACTTCGCTTTACTTCTGGGAAGCGTATGATTTCGGGTTGTATCTGGACTGGTAGGAATTTTTCTGAGTTAGAGTCTTTTAATGGTAATTCCTAGGAGGACCCTTGTTTCGACTGGGCTTGTCGTGTGACTTACATTATTATTGTTAAAACAGATTTTGATACATAGCGTAATTGGAATTATTTTCTTAAGTTTATCGAATAATCCTATTTTGTAAAAAGTATGTACAAGGTTATTAGTCCTAATGATATCCATCCAGCGTACGTAAGAATATGATACAGTTTCTTTAGTTGAGAGTACTCTATGGTCGGTGCGAAGGCTAGTTAGTTGAGAATCTAGTTGGTCTAATGCGTTCTTGAAATTGTTGAAGTTTGGAGTAACTTTGGGTATTGTTGGCAAAACATTCTTTAATAGCTCGGCATCTAAATCTTTGATATCAACTGGCAAGGTGTAATTGGTTATGCGAATAGTGGCGTTTTCGGTATTTTCTCCAATCTTCATTACGTTATTTCCATATGTTAACATACAATTTTTCTTTGTCGATAATATGATTGGTTTATCTATTGTAATTTCTTCTGGGTAGGTGCATAAGGCGTGTACCGTTATGGGGTTCTGTGGTATTACTATGTACTGGTTAGTTTTTTCCATTGGTACAAACGTTAGTAAATTTTGTTAATTTTGAATACTGCTGTGTTACAATGGTTCGTACATTTTTGTTTGTCTTTGGTGTGGCTTACTAGTTGGTTGAGTTTGCAGAGTTTTCCTATCGCGGTGTCTTTACATAGTGTGTGTATGTATATGTAATCTATTGCAACGTGAGCTGTAGGTTGAATTACCGCGTACTCGTGTTCAAGAATTGGTGCTAAGAAGATTCCGTCGATTTTCTCTGGTATGGTGTAATATTTGATTAATTTTCCTTCATCTCTATCTAGGATGGGTGTTTTAATTTGGTAAATTAGAATGTTAGCTTGGGTCATGAGGTTTAGAGTGTTAATGTCTATGAGAGTTTGAAAGTTTTCTCTTACCAGTTCGATTGGCTGGTCATAATTTTTTGCTAATTGTTTGAACATTTCTAGGAAGGTGTCTATTGGTATTAGGGTGGTGTTGATTATTCCTCGTTTGCCTAATGTCAGCATGAACTAAAAGTTGTTGGTTTTAATAGCTAAGTCTGTCAGTGGAGTTTCTATAATGAGTAGTCCATGTGATAAGTGTTCTTTGGTTTCCAATTCGTGCAATTTTAGTTCTCCTTTGTCTATTCTGTTTACCGTGTTTTGGAATTGTTCGTCATGTATAAAGGTGCGAACGAGTGCTATCTGGTTTTGGACAATTTTCGTGATGTTTTTTTCGTAATTTCGTTTTTTTTGTAATTTTTGTTCGTATAGTTTGTCTATATTGGCGTTGATTAAGCTTAGGTCATTGTCGTCTAGGGTTCCGAATAGTGATTTTGATATGCTTCCGATGGCGTTGATGAGACTTCGTTTTGCTCTCCTTTGTAGTAGATTATGGAGTTTTCCTATTTTGTTTCTGACGCTATTCCTTACTTCTAATGTGTGGTAGTCTGTTCCTTCGCATTGTTTAGTATTGTGTTTACAAAATTCGTGTATGTTGATACTTAACAAGTATATATTCTCCATGTTTTGATTGATCATTCAGGTCGAGCAAAATTGTTATTTTTATTTCATTGTTGTATGTGTGGCTCGTTTCTAATGTTTCAGTGATTATTTGCGAGTGGGTCAAAGGTGTTAGGTAAATGTTGGCTCTCCCAGTTTCTCCTATGATAATCTGGAATAATAAGATTTAATACGGTTTCCGTGAATATTGACAAGTTTGTCATATATTATTAAAGTATAGTCAGGAGTTTGAACTTGGTAAATTTCATATGGTCCTAACCATTCCTGATATAACTTGCGAGCTTTGCTCTCATTGTGCAATAAGACTAGGTCTCCTTTCTTATAAATATTTTTTATTTTTATTTTACTGTCTTGAGTTTCTTTGTGCTTCTGTTTATTTTTCGTTATTATTCTTTTCGCATTTTGCAAATATTCCACGTATCTACGTTTCCATAAGGGTAATTAATTCATCTTTGGATAGGTTTGGAGTAGTCGAAATTGTAAAAGGCATATTAGCTTCTCTACCGAATGTTAACTCGAATAGTGTATAATGTGTTCCTGAATGTACAGAGGTACTATATGTTAGACTGATATATTTCAAGTGCTCGTCCCATTCGGTTTTGTTTTGATCGATACTAGTTTTTATCATGTCTTTTATAATAGCGTATGCGCGTTTTAGGCTACCATTTGATTGAGGGTGGAAGCTCGTTGTTTTTATGTGTTTGATATTGAACAGTGTTCCGAATTCTTCCATTAGTTCACAGATAAAATTTTGTCCTTGGTCCGTTAAGATATGTTTGGGAGACGAAAATATGTAAATGTAATGTTCCATTAGAGAATTGATGATCGAATGGATTCTTTGGTCGGGTAAAGGGAGAAGCACAAGGTATTTGGTTAAACAGTCTTGGATTGACAATACGTATTGGTTATGTCGTTTAGTTCCGATTAGCGATCCTATTATGTCGAAGCTGATTTTATCGTTTGGATTTTCGGGTGTGTCTACTATTACTGCTTCCTCTCGCGATCTGACGCGTGTTAACTTGTTTCTTTGGAAGATTTCACAATTCCTAATATATTCTATTACGTCCTTTTCTAAGCTTTTCCAGTAGTACCTTTACCATTTATTTTCTTTATTGTTTTGTTTCCGCCCAAGTTTTGGGATAAATCGTGATTTTCTCTAAGTACCTGGTTCATCTTTTCGCGAGTTAGCTCAGTTACTGATTGAGACGCGAATTTCAATGTTTTGTCTACGTAGTCTTTCATAAGGAATCGAAGCACGAGTTGGATGTTAACGATTTCTAATTCTTCGCGATGTCGTGTATACCAAAATTTATACTACGTGGGTTTTGTTGTGAAGCCATTAAGGAGTATAATTTAACTAACCATTCTTTTTCGTTATAGGATCCTAACATGTCGTATGATAATTGTTCCCAATATGGTTTGTTAGCTTCTATCTTTATAGGCGAGTAAGGGGTTGGTGTAGTTTTCCAGTCTTTGTAACATTCGTAGAGTTCGTCTTCATTGTTCAATCCAGTCTGTGTAAAGTTGGAGTCGTTCAGTAGTTCGCCTATCTGTTTGGGACTGGCTTGAATTCGTACTTTCACTATTACCGGTTTGTCTTCTATGATTCTGAGTGGTTCTGAATTATCCATTCTGGATAAACTGCCTGCTACTATATTGTCTTTTCCCTTTTTGTACTCTATTTCATATTCATATTCTTCCAATTCTACTCTCCATCTCATTAGTCGGGAAGATGGGTCTTTAACATTATGTGACCATTTAAGGGCTTGATGGTCAGTCTGTATAATGAATTTCCGCCCTAGTAGGCATTGTCTCAGTCGTCAGATTGCCGAAACTATTGCCAGTAATTCCTTTTTTGTCGTTGTATAGCTTCGTTCGGCTGAATTAAGTGTTCGCGATATGTAATTACAGGGGTGACCGTCTTGTGAGAGAACTGCTTCTAGCCTTCATTGCTTGCGTCGGTTGTGAGTGCAAATGTCTTGGTAAAATCCGGATAACATAACATCTTGTTGTTCTGTCTTCCAATGGTAGGGAGTATCCTTTTGTGTTAGTATTGTCAATGGTTTGGCTATTTTGGGGAAGTTTCTTATGAATTCCCGATAATAGCCTGCTAGTCCAAGGAAAGATTTAATTTTAATGACTGTCGTTGGGATTGGGAAATTTTTAATGGCGTCTAGTTTTTTAGAGTTTGGCTTTATTCCTTCTTTCGTTACCAGATGTCCTAAATATGCTAACTCGGGCTTAAAAAATTCACATTAATCGGCTTGGACTTTGAGTCCCGTGTCTTTTAATCATTGGAAAATTATCGCTAGCTTTCTATTGTGTTCTTCAATAGTGTTTCCGAAAATAATTATGTCATCCAAATATACGAAATAGTGCTTGTCTGTTAGTCCGCGGAGTGCCGAATCTATCATTTTCTGGAACGTTGCTGGAGCATTTTTTAGTCAGAATGGCATTCGTTTATAACGGAAGTGTCCGTTGGGTGTACCGAAGGCTGTGTATTTCTTTCTCGTTCTGGATTCGTCGGGATTTGATGAAAACCTGGGGATAAGTCCAGGGCGCTAAAGAATTTAGCGTTTCCGAGGTGTAGGAGTATTTCGTTCAAGTTTGGTAGAGGATAGGCGTTTTGGTCTGTTGTCACATTTAATTTGCGAAAATCTATAACAATCTTCCACTTTTGCTTCCTGATGCGTCTAATTTCTTTGGCACTACCCATACAGGTGCGCTGTATGAAGAGTCCGATTCTTCTATAATTTCTTTAGTTAGCATTTTTTTTTACTTTCCTTTGAATTTCTTGCTTAAGACATTTTGGAGGTTTGTAAGATTTTATGTTAATAGATTTGTCGGTCTTTACATATATGTTGTGTTCCGCGAGTCTCGTGCAAGGTAAAGGTTCTGTATCCAAAGAGAAAATTTCGTGGTAAAAGCAAATGATCTTTTTAATAGGATAGATAGATAGATAGATAGATCTTTATTGTTTTCCTATTGGATTACAAGGGTTCTGCCTCTTCTCATTCTCTATACATGTTGCTTATCTATACATTCTCTTTATAACTAATTGTTAATCCTAATTAGTAGACATATAATAATCTCTAATATTAACTCTTTCAACTTATTCTAATTGTGCAAATATTTAACTAATTTACTTACATTATATAAAATATCATATAACCACTAGAACAACAATACAATATAAAACGATATAACACAGCCTATGATACACTAACAATAACATGCTCTTATTTACACAACTAAACCATATCTTATCCCTCCCCATCTTTGGTTTTTCCTTTGTACCATTATTTCTCTTTTTCCTTTTTATGCACTGCTTGTCCCTTATCACCCCGTTCCACTTTCTTTCTTCGTCCTTTTCTACATTCCCCTCCCAACCTCTGTGTCCTCCTCTTTATATTCTTCCTCCCTCAGTCAACATTCTGAGCTGCATTCTCCCGTTCCTACATCTCCTCCCTCTTGCCTTCTATTTCTCTTATCATCTAGCCCTTTCAGCCATCCTTCTCCTTGCCCTTCCTTCCCCAAAATTCTTCCCGCGTTCATTTGCCAGCCCCCCCCCCCCCC
>NW_016907930.1:242137-243428 GCF_001483705.2 Eufriesea mexicana | reverse complement strand
CCCCCCCCCCCCTCCCTACCTTAAACCTCATTATTTTCGTTTTTTCCACATTTAGGCATAAACTCTTTTGTTCCAAATACTTCTCTGGTCTCTTCGTTAGCTCTCGTTTCTCTTCTGCACCTTTTGCCAACACCACAATATCATCAGCATACGAAAGACAGTAAATCCTCATCCTGTTGTTCCTTACTTTCCCTCACCATCCTTTTCCCAATTCTTCCTCTATGTCCGCCAAAAATATGTTAATCAGATGCGGACTTAATGGGCATCCCTGCTTCACTCCTCTCGCCGTCCAGAAGCATTCTCCTAATTCGCCATTTGCTCTCACTCTGTTTCTTGTTTCCCTATCTATTCTTTTTATTCTTCTGGCTATTCCCTCGCAATGCCTCTCTTTTCCATTGCTTTCCATAGCTTTTGCCAGCCAACCGAATCGAAGGCTGCTTTTAAATCCACAAATAGAGCAATTATCTTATTTCTCTCCACTCTAGTGTATTTATATATTAAATAGTTTAGTGTATATATATTATCTATCGTTCCTCGTTTGTCCGTTTGTCCTTTAACTAATATTTCCTTGCTCTCCATTTCTTTAATCAGTCCTTCTGCTTATATGCTTGTATATATTTTGTACAACGAATCTGTTACTGTTACACTTCTGTACTCCTCCGCCACTTTTCCTTCTTTTTTTTTCTTAATCGGAACAATTACCTCTTCCTTCCAACTCCTCGGCTACAGTTCTCCTCTCCATACTCCATTGCATACTATCGCTTTATCTTCTTTCAGTTTTTTCAACACTCTCCTTATTTCCTTCTTTTCTATCTCATATTCTTCTTTTTCCCCTGACTTGTCGTTTTCACCATTTCCCATCGTTATCCTCCATTCCACCCCGCCCATTAAATGTTGTTAAATTGTAAATGTTACATTCTCTTCTACCCTCTCCTTTCTCATTCTTCCTCTGTTCACCACTTTCCATAAAGTGGAAATTTTTCGAATATAGCCTCCTCCACGTCTTTCTTAAAATTTTCTCTTTCTATTTCTTTCCATTTCTCATACATCTCTTTGTTTTCTTTTCTTACTCTCTTGTATTCCTCCTATTGTTCCTTTCCTTTTCTCCAGCTTCTTAGTTTTCTTCTCACTTCCATCTTCTTTTTCCTACATTCCTCGTTCCACCATCCAGTCTTCCTCTTTCCTTCCTCCTGCTTCCTCTTCTCTAATACGTTTCTTAATTTCTCTATATCCATGTCCATCATCTCCTTTATGCTTCTTCCGTTTCTCCTTATCGTTTCTATTCTTTCCC
>NW_016907930.1:207380-240786 GCF_001483705.2 Eufriesea mexicana | reverse complement strand
CTCGTATCACCCTGCACCATTTAACCACATTTATCTCCCCTGTTCTCTACTTCTCCTTTCCTTTCTTTTATAGAATTCTTCCCTCTTGCTACTCCTTTCATGTTCCTTAACTAACTTTCTTTTCCCTCCTAGCATCTTCTTTACCCCCCCCCCCCTCTCTTACCTGCTGCCGGTCACCAGTAGATGGCACCACTTTCGTTTTTCTACCCTTCGTATTTCCTAACCACACTTTCTTTCCTTTTTATTCTTCTTTTCGCCTCTATTTTACCCTTTACCTTTAACCACCTACTTTCTTTCCTCCTTAAACTCAGGACTCCTTCTCTCTTTTCCTGCCTCTCCATCTTCGTATATCTCCTCTTTTCCCTCTATCACTACTTCAAATTCACTTCTCCTTTTCTTCTCATAGTTGCCCCACGCTCGATCCTTTTAATAGGTTCTTTCGAGTTTCCCTCAATATGATCGAGTCTAAGTTTATTCCAAATCTCTTGTATCCTAACATTTTCTATGCCAGATTCTAGTTCAATGTTATTGTCAATTTGAATTTCGTGCTTACCGCTGTTAATAAAACAAATCCAAGTGGGTTCATCGTTAATACTGAACACGTGGGCTATAGATTTTTGAGCCGGTACTTTCAGGTGGGTAGGTGTTGCTTGTAATTTAAGAACAAGATCGATAAGTTGCAAATAGCCATTTGTTTAAATTGTATTGATACTCTTTTAAAAATGATAGGCCTATTCAGTCTTCAGTTAATGGGAACGTGTCTTCTACTATAAGGAATTTGTGTGTTAAATTTTTATTAGTGAACTTGAAGTAGTCATGTTATTTGTATGTATAGGTTCATCATTGAATTTCTTTGGGTTCGCCTAAACTTGACTCGCTTGATGATGTTGGTTCCAGTTCCTGTATCAATAAGGAATCGTCCTGTTCCTCGGGTGTTAGGGAACTTGGTTCGTACGTGTCGTAATTCTCGTGTGTAATGTATTTTTCTGATAGTTGGTTGACGTTGTTCACTCTCGGTGGTGAGATTTTTCCTGTTTATTGATTGGGAAAATTTTGATTCCTGAGTAGATAGCATTGGCTCTTGTTGTATCGTATCCTTTGGCAGTGTTCACACCGAGTCGCATTGGGCGTTGCAGGTTTCGGGATTGGTCTTTGTTGGTATGCTGGTGGTCCTGGAATACATGACGGGAAGTCCATTCGTGGTTTTGATGGGTTTTCAGTTGGTCTTTGGGTTGTCACAGTGTTCTTCTTTGTTTCTTTGATTTGAACCATGTTTCGATGTTACCTGCTTCTTGTTGGGCTTCATCGATAGACTTCGGTTACATGGGTATGACCAGGTGCGTGATGTTTTTTTCGTACGTTACAAGTGTAGAATCTAATCGTTTTGGATGTCTCTTCTTCCAGTGCTAGACCTCTTGCTGTGGGATTTCGGTGTTTTCCTGGACTGCGTATTCTAGTTTTCGCAGGGATTGCCGAAACCTATTGGAATATGATTGTATTGATCCTGTAACACCTTGTCTGACCTGTTGCATTCCGTTTCGATTGCCGCTTACAGTGGTTGGGATTGACAGCTGGGTTCTCAAAGCGTCGCATAGTTCATCATAACCACTGATTTGATAGAATCGGATGGATTGCTTCGCTTGGTCGACTATCTCCTCCGACAGAATCATACGCAGAAGCATTACTGGATCGTAAGTTCTGCTGCATGCAAATCTGACAGTTTTCATGAATTCCTCCACTCCGATATCGCTTCGTAATACTTTGCTCGACTCGATTAGAATGCTGTGGTTGAGTGGAGCTGCAGGGGGGAAAGTCGCTACTGGTTTGGACTGGGGCGCTTGCGTAACTGGATGTTATCGGCTGGTTTCGTAACCGGTTAGTCCAGTAGATGTTCATTCGTCGTCCGTCACTTCAGGCTCCGTACGTATAACGCTGCTTCTTGTTGCGATATTCAGAATTTCCCATAATTTTAATAGCTGCTTACACTATTCTCCGTGTCGGTGATCCATGGCTTTGATGACCTCGTTCAGTTTGGTGATGGCTTTGCTATTTTTATTAGTCTTTTTGGTTGTGATTTCTAGGCGGTTGCTTAGGTCGTTTCTTTGTGGTGCAAACTCTGGCAGAGCTTTCTTTGGTTCCTGGCGTTCTCTTTGTAGGGGTGGCACTCGTAGTCCCAGAGTAGGCTATATCAAGGGGGATTATCCTCGGACAATATAAAGGAAACAGTTGATTTCAGAATACACGGAAGAATATTAGAATGAGTGGAACGTAGAAAGAGATTGACCGATTCCGTGGAAATATAGCTACTCCCGTTTTTACAAAGCGACTTTCTATTTCTTTTTCACGTACATCAACCGTAGTTATCTTGGTGGGTAAAGTCACGAAACGTAAGGCTTGGTTGGAGAATCAAAACTAACTTTATTCGAACTGTCGGTAGTATTTATACATAAAATTCCGGGTGTGGCTTGTGATTTATTTGGGAACTTGATCTTGGATTTTGATCTTCTGGAGATAAGGTGTGTTTTGCCGATAAGGCTCGTCCGGTGATTGTAATCGGGTGATAGGGCCTCATTACAATATCGTAAACTGAAGGATTAAAAGAAACGTATTGCGTGTTGGAATAGTGGTGGCCAATTAATAGAGTAAAAATTTAATTAACGTGGCACTGCTATGCATGAAAATTTGCAATTATAATTGGTTACAATTATAATAACACATACAAGTGTGTGCGTTTGCGCGTGCGCCTGTGTGTATGGATATATAGTAGTGCCCTGATAGTAAAGGCACAATGGATTCATGTTGCGTCTAATATCGACGGAGGTAAATGTTGCGATAATTGTCGATATCTTTACCCTTTCGCTACGGCCGTTCGCTTTTCCAAAGCGTCTCCACCGAACTGCACCCCGCACCAAAGATATAGTACACATTACGCGTGAATAGTCTGGCGTTCGGGTTTATTTCTTACGCCTGAGTAATGCTGCCTTGATATACTTTCGGCGTCAATAATGTATAATACATACATACATACATACATGCATACATACATGCATACATGCATTAATAATAGAATTAATAATTGGTAATTAATTATACATTAATTAATATTGGTAATCTATTTTATTTATGGATTTCCAAGGAAATAAAAAAATTGACATTAGTTCGTGTTTTTGGTGATCTGGACCACTGTGCGTCGCCGGCTATAGCCAGCGTCCGTTTCTAGTATTCACATCGTGGATGCCTGCTATAGCTGGCGTTAGGAGCGAAAGGGTTAATTGATTCTTGAGATTGTCAACGTATTAGTTCTTCACATACAGGGTGGGCCGGAATTCGTAGTACAATCAAGCAAGGTGTGATTCTATATGAAAAAACAAATCGAAAAAGAAGAATAAAATATTTTCATTTGAAGCTTCGCAATCGAGAAAATCGACCTTGAATATTTACCGAATACGCTGGTAAACTGAGGGTCCATACATCTAACAAGCCATAGCCAAGTGCACGCGTACTCAGTGAATGTTTAAAGTCCTTTTTCTCGATTACGAAGCCTCAAATGAAAAAATTTTATTCTCTTTTTCGATTCGTTTTTCACGTAGAATCATCCCTTCCTTGGTTGTACCACAAATTCCGGCCCACCCTGTATCCAATTATTCTCATTGAAGTTAGTATAGCGTGTAATATAATACGCCGTGTGGATCTTATTGTGAGATTTAACAATTTGTTACTTCGAAATACAATAATATCTTTTTTTAATTTCATTTTCCTCTATGTGAAAATTTTTGTACGCATTGTTGAAGCTTACGCGATCAAAGTAACAGGGAAAGTGTAAGGCTTTCGGATCACCGATTCAGTTCAAATTTTGCACATTGGTAGATTTTGTTCCACTGTTTATGAAAATATAATATTTTAGGGGCAAACACTGAATAGTTTTTGCTTTAACTTTTAATACTAAAACTTTTAATTATGCTTTAACTTTTTAAACGTCTTTCTTACGTTGTAAATATATAGAAAATTTATTTAAAGTATATTATACATTTTTACGTACGATAAACTGCGATACAAAATAGAAAAGACGTTTAAAAAAATTGAAACATTTATTCGTTCATAGGTGTCGAATCCCAGTATATCGCGTATGAATTTCAGCCCATTTTTACCAAGCCAAACAACCATTTTGTAACTATTTCGTATGAATAAAAATCCACATAAGAAAGTAATGAATTTTTAACTGCAAATATTTAAAAAACTATTCAGTGTTTGCACTTAAAATGTTATATTTTCATAAACAGGGGAACGAAATCTACTAATGTGCGAAATTTGAACTCGGTTGAAATCGGTCACGTAAAGACTTTAAAGACTTTACGCTCTCCTTGTAAGGTCAAACACGATATGCTTTGCACCATACTTAGGTATTAATATCGATTGAATAATATTTTCCCTTTCAAGTTCAAACTGCCCTGTTGAGTGTCATTTTAATTATCTTACTCATTTCGCATATCTCACCAGTGTGTTACAAAAATTTTTATATATAGAAGCAAAAAGGTTAGTGCATCGTTTTTATTGTAAGGTATCATTGTGTTTATGCGCTAAATGAATATGGTGGCTTTTAAAGAGTAGCCGCAAAAATTGTCCATTTTTAAAATTAAATTTTATAACAAATGGAAAGTCACGATGAGATATTAATGCTAGAAAAATTTCACGCTGAGCATATGCTTCGAAAATGTTTCGGAAATGTTCGGAAATTATATTTCGAAAATATAGGTCAAAGTTGATACTATTGCTGATCAGGTTATAGTAGGAATTTCCATATTAGCGGATCAAACTTCTAGTATTTAGTTAATATAATAGTTTCTTGTAATACTCATTACCGATTTAAGCTTAAATTTACACATTTTAAAAGGATGGCTTTAACTCACAGTTCAACGTGTACACCAATATCTAAAAAAGAAAACAAACCAAAACAATGCTTTGTCAATGAAAAAATGTTTTTAAGCATATAGAACAATAATCAGCCCAATGTCTTTGGAAAAAAGTGTACTGCAACAATTTTCTATTAAAGCAGGAAAAGACTAATGTGTTAATAATTTCGGGCTTGTAAACGCGATTTCTTTTTTGTAACAATATTTCCAACAGTAGAGAAACTTCTCTCAGAAGTATCTGAAATAGTTGATATTTAATTGTCTGAAATGGTTGATATTTAATGTTCCAGCATTTCTACAAATATATGTAAATCAAATTTTAACTTTGTGGTTCTGCGAAGTAAGTTATAAATTTCGGATTTAAATCAAAATTATTTTCACTTTCGTCGTTATATAAGAAATATAAGTCAGTTTTCTGGGATGATTGTTGTTAATTTAGATTTTGAGTTTCTTGTAGCAGAACTTGAAGCGACTTTCTTACTTTGACACGAATTTTGATTCCAGAAAGGAAGAAATATGACCTAAGGGTATAATTCTGTTTTTGTTATATTTCAGTTTCTGATTTCTAATCAGTAATAAATAGTTTTTTACGTGTAGAATACGTGATTAATTTTAAAAATCAGAGGATAATCTAGGCATTGAAGATGAAATCAAGGCATTATTTATCTCATGAATACAACATTGGTAACTAATCCTGTTGAAGAATATGAGGAATTTGATTGAAGATTGCTTCGAAAATGTTGATTACAAATGATTGAACTATCATTTCACCATTTCAAATATTAAGTTACAAGTCTAGAGCTGTAAGAAGCAGTATAAAGAATTAATTATTTTGACAGTTGTTACACTGATATGGAAATTCCTATTGTCTGTTTTCGTCGGTAGTCGCAAATTTGAGCTTCTGCATTTGATGTTTCATCATAATCTTTCATTCATATCATAAAATTTACAAAATTTAATTTAAAAGACGCGGATTCAAAAAATGGGCGAAAAGTTAACTCTTTTTGCGGTAGTTTTTTCTCGACTACGTTAAGCAGTTAAGTTAAGTTAAGTCTTGTTCAGTCCAAGATGTTTCAAGAAATAGTGTGGATGATCCTACGTTTATCGGGGCTATGCGTCCACGTGCGTGTGCGCGTGCGCGTGTGCGCGTGTGCGTGTGTGTGACATACAGAGAAAAAAATAGCCCAACCTTACTCTGATTGATCATTTTTTCAAATTTTGCAGTCACCAATAGTTTCTACGTTATTGTTTCGAGGACGGTAGACGGTATAAGTAAATCTCCTGTTAAGCAGATATCAATGGCGCGTGTGATTTAATACGTCACATAGCAAGCGTGTGAACTGTGTCTGTTCGCCTCACGAATGTGTACTACGTAGTACACATGGGCAAAATTCACTGATTAGTGGCAAATATTTTTTGCTTACATTTTTAAAATTATGGCCTCTTGCAAATTTTTTAAAAGGAGAAAGTTGTTTACCGTAACGCCCTTCACAACATATTCCAAACCTATTAAAATCGATCGGGAAGTAGCAGTTTGATCATTTTATTGACATTCTGAAAACAAATCAATCCCTTTCTAGTTCGGGCACCAGACATAAACTCATTGCATTTTTATGCTTAAGAATATCTACAATCGATAGATTATAAAACATTAATTAATAATATTATAATATTATATATAATATAAATTGTAATATAAATATAATATAATACAAGTATGCAAGAATGCAGAAAATCACTCTGGTTCAAGTAACACATTCAAATCTATTAGGGAATATATATATAGGTAAAAAGGAGAATTCAATTTGAACATTTACTTTACTTATTCTTATATTTCAAACAGTTATACAGTAGTATATAGGCGACCAAATCGTAGAAAGTTCACATTAAAAAACATTATCATACAACATTAACACGGATCATATTATTATAATGTGAAATAATTGAGAATATGATAACGAAAATGATATGACGTTTTTTCAAAAATACAAATTGATTTCTGTTTGATATGAAAAATTATATTTTAAATAAATTTTTTTTCGCTTACAAATTCGTCATTTAATACCAAAATACTTTTACTTAAAACATATTTTTGGTGGAAAAAGTTTAAATATCGTAGGGATCGATTCCTGAATTACTTTGTAGACACGCGCACATACACATGCGCGTACATGACTTTTATAGAGGGAAAAGAAGTTCTTGGTTCAGTTTAATTCCAGCTTTGATGCTATGCAATCTTTACCTTTGGCCTTTTCGTATCAGATGTGTGTTAACATAGTAAGACAATAAACTACGTTATCATAGTTTAGACTTTATGTAAAAGTAGTTAGCATTCGAAAGCTGTGTCTACGTTAATGCTTTATATCGTCCCTTAACGCTTAATTTCGCTCGGTTTTGATGTAACCCGTTAGTTCTATTCCTCGTGTAATACTATATGTCTAATTAACATTTTAAACTAATAATAAATTATTGCATTTCTCTTCTTTATTTTATTTAATTTATTTTATTACGCAAGAGAAAATGAACTTATTACGCTATGCCTAATTAGACCTATAATCCTTTCGTTCGTCTTCTTCCTAGTTCTGTTTAATGCTTGCAAACAAAATATGCCATAAAACATCGTTTCTCGCTCAAGAATTGATTTCAGTATCCCATACAAGACGAAAAACATGTATCGATAAAAAGTAGTAATCGCACCAATTAACTAAATTTTTCAATGTTATGTAAAAATCAATAAAATATTTCATCTATGTTTTTTAATTTTTTATCATTAAACTAATTGTTTTTATCAATGCCATCTTAAACAATTTACATTCAAATAGTAACGAGGTTACTTTATTCCGTAGCGATCGTACAAGGTGGATCATTTAAAACAACTCGTCCGAATGATTCGCTTGCTTTTAATTCTAGAAAAACTGCAAAGATAAGTAAAAAGAAAGGATATTACAGTATTCAAAGATTTAAAGAAAATAAGAAAGAAAGAAAGAAATGACTTTGACTTTCATACATCCATTACTCTTCCATTTAAAAAAAAAATGATTACTATTATGCTTTTTTCGAAATTAACAACTTTGGCCTGATGTATTATTTTCTATTGTTAAAGGTAATACATAATATTGCTTTTAAGGCATATCTTGTTTCGAAAATTGAATTCTCGATAATATTTTTGCACAAGTCTTTATTGATTCTTGTTAGTTAAGATGCCAACGGAAACCCAATGATACGCGAAAGTATACAATCCAGATTTTTGTTCAACAAGTGATATCAGAATTCTTTTTCGACATAATTTAATTTTTTGATCGACTATAGTGTCGAATGTATTGAGAAATCTTTCAGAGAATACCGTTTACGGTGGCATGATAAAATATCTTTTTTTTTTTATTCATTAAGTCTATGTCCTTTCTTCTTTTTCTAGGATTCGAGAATTTTTAATCATGAAAAATGTACAAAATTACGAATTCTCGATAATTGTAACTTTCTTGAATTTTATGGGATTTTAAGGATTTAAGGATGTTTTGAGAAAAAGCCCACCGTAATAAATGTAAATAAAATTGATAAAGTAGTAACAAAATATGTCATTATACTTAAGGTGTAAAAAATACTTTATGGGATACCTAATATTAGCACCATTATTACTATTATTACTACTGATATTATGATTATCATAATTATTGCGTATCGTATATTAAATTATATATATTGTATTTATCTTGAATAGCTTACTTAAAAACCCAAACTGATGGGTTGAATGTAATTTTTTGATGTGTGTTAATTTCTTATGTATTATAAATCGATTACCTTTGTGATTGAAAACGTAAATCTTTAAGCTATGAGTTACTGTATATAAATTTAGTTTTAAGTACCTCTTTTCTGGTTTTAGAATTACAAGAAATAGTTGTTATATGATTTATTTGACTTCTAAACAAATATAGAGAAAACGATGCTAAATGATTTTTATTTTTATTTTTATAGGAAATAATAAAATGTTACTTTTTGCTTTCATTGTTATTGCTATTTGATAGATTATATATTGGTTATTATATATCGAATTAATTTACTTAATTTTTTATTACAAGAAATAATGCTGGTACTTTTGACCTTCTTTTTAAAAAGTTATTCTTATAGGAACCTTTTGTAATTCTAACAATAGACAAAACATACGAATTAAATGAAATATTTTGTGTCATTATTAAGTAATTATTAAGTTATTTATTATCGAGACTACAATGTGATTTTCGGTGTTTTAATTTTCTTTATTTGCGAATTAATTTCAGTTCAATGATTTGGTGAATAAGTTGAAACTGTGTATGTTTTATTTATTTTATTTGTTCTTTTTTATTATACATCTGAGATAAAAATTTAGGAATAAATAATACCTATTTATGAATATGTAGTATAGAAAAAATAATATAATTACATGCTTCTTACAAAATTAAACGGAATATTGATAAATGAGTCTAAATATTCCTATCTTTATTAACGTTAATACTTTTTAATTCCTTAAATACTTACCAAAATTTAATTTTTAGTGAAAAAAGAATGTAGTTGTATATTCAAATATGCTGAATAATTAATACACTTCAGCCAAATATTATAATGTAATTAATAATAGCTTTTGGAATGATTATACTTTTGTGTTACGTAATATAATGTAAGCTCAGCATTTGCAGTATATGTATAGAAGTTACAGTTAAATACACATAAATTAAAAAGAAGTCTATCTTTGAAAGATTAATAATTGAAAGTAAGAATTCATCAACCTGAGCCAATAAGTTTTATAGCAATACATGGAAGAAATGCTATAGGAAAATAAAAAGAGAATGGATAATTTCCGAATGAAATGATTTATTGAAAAAATCTAAAATACTAGCACATAGTGTTGTTTTTCCTAACAATGGATTAAGTTTATTTCAATTATCTCCTTGTATTCAGCTTCTATAAAAATTCAAAAGTAGATTTCCCTTAATTTAGTTAGTTGGGAAATGAAGAAGTTTAAAATTATCGAAAGTAATGTTGTAGCTAAACGTAACAACGCGTGTGGTTATCACTATGACTTGCCAATATTTTAAAGTATTTTTAGAAAGAATTTACCTGTATTTGATAAACAAGAAGTAAATGTAGATCACTGTAATATTTCTTTAGTAATAAGAGTTATTCTTTAATATATTCTGTACCCTAAATATCATTTGGTCATAAAAATATGTAACGCATTTGCTATTGTTAATTGTTACAATAGCAGTCTATCATCAGAATGAAGAGAAAATGAATTAATATTTGCGTTCTTATAATAAATAGTGAAATGGAATACAGAGTATTATTTATAATTATTTAAACAACTTTATAAGCCCAAAAGAAGTTATGTGTGTTATTTAGTAAATTTCTGAATTCTAATTCTAGTTAAGTACCTAAGAGGAATTGTTATAGAGGAGTGAATGTGTAATCTTAGGTTTGAACGAATGTCTGGCAACGCTTGAGGCGTTCCATGAAAACAAGCGACGATGGACGACAGCATCGTGTTCCACCCGGACGTTTAGGCGAATGCTGTGCATGTTTTTATATGAGTGCTTATGGAAATATGAAAGCAACCGTGTGAAAAGTCAGTGTATGGAAGAGCGTGGGCGGCGAGTGCAAGTGGATCGAATGAAAAGAACGTTCGTGCGAGTTTTTGCAGTACGATTATATTATTATTGCAACTAGAGATTTATTTTATTTGTTTGTGTTTTACTTTTTAACCTTGTTTTCCTAACACGTGGGGATTTACAAGTTAAAAAGTATTGCTACACTATGCATTTAGTATCAATTGCAATTTGAAGAGTAAAAAATTCTTGATTCAATTGTGATAAATGTCAACTGATATGTTAAATTTAACATATCACTTTTTGTTATTTACTGCGTTACCTAATCTTCTCCACCTTTTTGTATTTTCTATTTTAAATTGCTATAGATAATTCATTTATTAAACCTTTCTCTTGATAAAGTGTACAGTAGGTAATGAAAGTATTCGAACGTTATATTTCAAGGAAATTTTAGAAATTTAAAAATTCTGATTTTCAAGAAAATTTCTATATATTATAGGATTTTTTGCTATTAATCTAATCCTATGCAGACAGAGATCTGCACGTCTAATAAACAACAACTCCTTTTTAATATCAAAACAGGTTTATTTAACTAAAATATTACACTAAGTTTCTCTCAATTCTAACTCCCAAACACACGATCCTCTATTCACCACGTCTCGACTATACACATTCTGCCTTCTACCTTCTGCCTTCTCTGCGCCCTTGCACCCTTATTTAAAGTCTAACACTCTCTCTTTTCCTACACAAGCTCTCTTCGTTGATCATTCATTTTCCACGCAACCTCGCCTTTGGTGGGCCAGGTACTTCAGCAGACACTCGGACGCATTCCTAGACTTGCTTGCACTCGACCCAGTCATGAAAACTCAGTATCTCATCCGTACAATCCTTGCACGCGGCACACATCCGTCCGCACGCATTCTAGACATCGCCATAAACGTCTAAATCGAAACCGATGCCACTGTTTATTATTCCCTTGTTAGAGTTCTTTGCTGCTCGCAGCCCCACAATGTGTAAAGTATAACGGGTTATGTATGGAATAATCTTATAGCGGCGAGAAATCTTCTTGGGGGGGGTAAAATAAAAAATTAAAGTTCAAACAAAATTTTCCAGTCTTTTTAACAGAATCTCACAAAGACAAATTTTTACTACATGGCGACTAAGAAACAAACATTAAATGTACACGGAGGAGATCATTAATTATCACTCAGAACAACGTCGTCAGCTGCTTTACTGAGAAATGAGTATGTTACTTGCAGTAAAGCAGCAGAAATGATGATAAATTGGAGTAAAATGGCTTACTTTGAAGTACTTTGAAGACGATTCACAAGAAAGTTTATACTGAATAATAACGAGTGTAATTAAAAAGATGCAGTTATTTCCTTAGGAATGAGAGAAAAAAGAACGAGAAAAGAAAACTAAGCAAAGCAAACCGCGGTTCAACGAGGACTGTTACAAGACTGGAAAAAGCTTAAAAGAAATAGCAAAAGTTTTTAGACTTCAAAGGGAAACCTGCATGCGTGAAATGCGAAAAAGCCTGGGGAAGAAGAAATAGTACAGACTAACGATAAACAATATTAAAAACGTAGACGAGATACAATTGAAGGCTGATGTAACAAATGTAAAAAACGCATAAAAATTCTGGAAAATTTTAGTGCGGAGAAATAGAAAAAATTCTACAGGATTTGCAACGAGAATGGAAGACTATCTATCAGGTATATATTAAACTAAAAACTTTTCTGTCTAGACCAGGAGATCAGGCACAACGAACTAAATATTGTATTATAACTTATGGATAATTAGGCCAACACGAACATCATGATCGTGTGACATAAAAAAGGAAATAAATCCGATTCAAACTGTTAGAATATTTCAAATCTAACGGCGATGTCCATCGTACCAGATAATAACTAAGATTTATTTGTTGCTGTTAAAAATATTTTGGTTCATTTTCTTTTAGTTCAGTTCCAAGCCAAGGGTAGCAGAATACAGATGTCACTAATTCTCGCCTTTTGTATTTACTATACTACTGGGTTGTATAGTAAATAAGCCTATCGGTGGTCCAGAATTTCTCCATTTTAGCCATTTCTACGCTTATTACGTTACCTGATTTTTCATATATTTCAGTCACTCTGTCCCTTGTGTTTCGTTCGATTTTCATTTCCCTCAATCTCTTCACGAGTGTAGGAGTTAAGCGAGCTCCGGTTACCGATTAGGCGGCGTGAGTGAAGAGTACGCAGTGGCGATAACCGGAGTTTCAAACGAAACGACGATTCGCGGATAAACAAAGGAGGCCTTCCTTTAAAAAGGGCAAACCGAGACGCGGACAGCACAGTTTTATGTAGACAGTTTGATGCGATAGTCTAATGTGGACAGTTTTATGTAAGAGAGTAAAAGTGCAATCAGCCACCGAGAGTTCGAATTATTAACCCAGCCATCACTTTACCACCCATTACGCTAGTAGTTTCATGTCTATCTTCTCAAAGAAATTGCCGTTTTCAAATCTTCTAAGCATGCAAAGAGTTTTCTAATCCCTTCATTTTTTCCTAATTCTCTGTCTACTATGTGATTTAGCATATACATGGCGTCAACCGTTCCTTTTTCGATTCGAAATCCAAATTGTCTCTTTCCCAGTTTTCCTTCGGTCTCCTTCATACTTTTTTTTTTACCATACTTGCGTATACTTTGTACGCCATCGGCATCAAAGTTATCCATCTGTAATTTCTAACATCATCCTTTTCTCTTAGCTCCTTCTTCTTCTCTTCCCATTCGCTGTTGTCCCATACACTATCTCCTATTTCTCATCTCCTTACCTTTCTTGTCTCTGTCTTTATCATGGTCTTAATTTTCTCCCATTCTTTTTTTTTCAAATATTTTCTACATCTCCCTTAGTCGCTCTTTCTTATTTCTTTAGCCTTTTCTTCCTTTCCGTATCTTCTATTCTCTATTGTGTTCTCCACTTTCACAGACACTTGCAGCGGCACGTGGTTCGATTCTATCTTTTCTCCTTCTGTTATGCCTACTATTCTCACGAACGTCACGTCGTTAGCTATGACGTAATCAATTACTGATTCTCCATTATCCCTTATACGTACATGTCTATTTCCCCTATTTTTAAAAACAACCGTTTGCTGTGATCCACCTTTTCCCTCTTAATCCTTCGATCAACTTCATTTCCTCTGCGATCATCTTTTTGCCTCTGAATCTTCTTCCCAATTTTTATTCTGTCAGCATTTCCGTAAATGATTGCTCCTCTGCTCCCACTCTAGCATTGAAATGCCCCCCCCCCCTATTCGTTCCTATTTTGGCTATATATCGTTATTATTCTCTGATTTCTTCCCTTGATCGTTACTCTTAGCTCTCCCGCCCTTTTGTTCAGTTCTTTAAATTCTTTTACCCTCATTTATTTGTACGCTGTCATAATGATTCCTTCTTTTGCTCACTCTCTTTTACTTTCCCTCGTTGCTAGAATGCACCACCAATTGAACTTTGGTGGCAATTTGTCTCTTAATTTCTTCCATGTGACTTCTTCTGCCGATGTCTTTACTAAGCCTATTATATCGTAATCTTCCAAATAACTCGATATTTCGTTGAACGTATCTTCTATACCTATTATGTTCCGAAAACGGATTTTTATTCCCTGTTCCTCCTCTCCCATTCTAAGCCGTTCTCTCCTCAGTCTTTTCCATCCCCCTTCTCTGTCTCCAGTTTGTTCTCCATCTCGTTCCACTTATGCTATTTTTGGTTTATACATAGTATTCTATACGCGACCGTCAACCTTCTTCCTTCCTCCCTTCCTCTCCTATAAATATGCCACCTCCCAAGCTTTTCTTCATTACCATCACTTCCTTTTTCTTTTTCCAGTTAGTCAGTTTGCTATAACAATCTTTTTTCTTCCCCGATTTTTTTATCTTTCTTGCTTTTGTTAATTGCACTTCTGCCTTGATCATCTCTTTAACAAATTCTTTAACTTCTTTTGTTGTCTCCTTTTTTTTTTCTTTATGCTTTCTGCTATATTTGTTCTCCTTTTTTTCTTCTCTTGATTCTAGGTATTTTGTTCTCTTTCTAATTCCAGTCTCTCTTTGTCCCCCTTTGTCCTTTCTTTTGTTCTTTTTTCTTTCCATATCTTTCTCTTCTCCTTTATTTCTCCTCTTAGCTTTTCAGGTAAAAGCGCGAACAAGTAAGAGACGATGCTTTTGTTGGAACATGTCCTGGAAGAAGATCATGGAAGAATTCGTCATTAGCTGTTGAAATCTCATACAAAATAGTTGATCATAAAATGTTATCAAGGAAATAATTAATCATTTCATTATCGACAAAGAAGCTGAAGGAAAGAGAAATTGAACGACAGGAATAGCTGCAATATACGGTAGTGTACGCTTTAGCGTCCGTTGTATTCTCAATTCATGCACATTGGATCACGAAGTGACCGTCGAATGTGTCGATTTAGATAAGATACCAACGAAATCTGACACCGAAGTTTCTTTCATTGTTTCATATATATCCCTTCTCCTTTCTTCAGCTGAATTCAACAAAGTCATCTGCTCACATAATCCAGTTCAAATTCGGTCTTGACTGCGGACGCTGAAGTGTGCACCACAGTAATAAAGTCCAGAAAGCAAAGTACAACGGAAGATACATATACAGAGTGGTTAATAATAGGTGGTATATGGGGGGGGGGGGGGGGGAGACAAAAAAGTAAATAAAACAGAATATGGATTAACATTTTTTAATATCAGGCTTTTATATTGGTTCTCGAGAAAAATTGATTCCAATTATTGCACTAGAATGCGGCCATTTAACTATATTTCTTATTCATCGAATCTCATTATGAATTATTGCCTTCGCACAAACGTGCATTTAGAGTACTACGTAATTGAAAATATACATTAAAGCAGAATAGCTTTTACTAAATTTTATTATTTTTATGAGAAAAATTGTTGGAATACATAATTCTATTCTCCGAATTAAATTTCAATGGACAGTTTCTATTTGTGTTTATAAATGTTACGTTTCACGTTAAAAAATACAAGGGCAATATAATTTGGTGTCCGATTGTGCCAGCCAAAATGGTCGCATTCCATCTTTCTTTAGAACGTCCGTAATGAATGACCCGAGAATTTTCAGACTGCCAAATATGTATGTTATTTGGATGACGACAATTACCACATCGGTAGCTGTAGTATCTCGTTGCAGCAGGTGCATATCCATCGTATGCATCTAACGCACGAGTCATATCTGTATACTCGCGATTGTTGTGCGTAAACATAATGTATGTAGACGGATAAATAATAACTGTTCATAACGAATATAGACAAATACGATTGCCACAACGCCATCCATGGTATTGATAATGTTTACAGACACAAATTTGAACGAAAGCTGTTCATAGCGAGATTCACCGAAAAGAAATTTTATACATCGATACAAATGCAGTAGAATATAATAGAGAAGCGACATGGATAACAGCACAAATAAACGGATAAAACGACCAGTAACCTCGCAGATACACAACTGAAAAGTACCTGACAATAATTACATAAGGAGTTAGACACATGAAAGTACAGACTTATTACGTGCCTCCCGAAGATATACAAGCTACTTATACTAGCCATAACACAAGAAAATAAGTAAACATTTACATAATAACAAGATAATAATGGAAGAACAGAGAGGATACTGCAAAGAAGCAAGGGGATATAGACGCCGAAATACGGATCAAATAAAAATAGAGAAACTTACGTAGATTACCAAAAAGCCTTTGACAGCGTCTTATATCCATGCTACGTACATATACTAAAAATATATTAGATGCATCCAAAACTAATACATCTCTTAGAGACGATTATGAAAACATGGAAATACAGAATTAACACCAGGATGTAAACAAAAATGATACAAACGGAATGGATAAAAATGCAAAGAGAAAGTTCCACGCGAAACACTGCGGCGCGCCGTAGCAATAGTATTGCACGCAAATGCTGCTCTTGAAATGTTTACGTGTGTTAACGTACGATATACGCGTGTAATATTCTACTGTCCATTTCTCTGGCGTTTAAACTTAATGCTCGATTCACCGACTTGTACTGTGATCATAAATACCGTATACATAAACAACATTCATTAAAGTAACGTAAGATGAGAGTATCCGTTCCTCGAAAACGAGTAACAATATAAGTAGCGACCTCAGGGTTCGGCTGGAGCGTCCAATGCAATATTTGGAGTGCGTGTTGAGAAACGAGAATGGATAGTATGATCATATGAACGGAATATGTATCGCAATGTCGTATACGAGGGTAAAATAAGTGCGTCTGTATGCTAGTGAGTCAGTTTGCTGTCAGAGTCAAGTGGAACAAACCCAAGCAAACAGGAACAAACTGACTATCTTATGTAGATACAGCACCAAGAGCCCTTATCCAGAAAAGGAGCATACCATTGTTTTAAAATCAATGGGAGAAATACCAATTAAAGATCTCCCAATTAAACAACTCCATTGCGAGATGACATGACGCAATAAGATTTAAGAATTCAAGAAGCATCGTCAAATGGAAAAAGGAATTGACAAAAATTCGTGTTGACCTGAATATCTTTATACGTGTATATTGTTTGGGTTGTATCGTTTGACGTAAGGAGATCGGATGTGCAAATTTGGTAGAGCGGTGGCTCCAGTATATTTCCTTAAGGTACACCTGATTTTACTTTATAGCAAGCTGAATATGAATTATTATATTTTACTTGAAAGTCCTATACCTGTCAGTGATTTTAGCTGTAGATAATACGAATTAGGGAGTGTTTTTATAATTTTTTATAAGAGCCCTTTGTGCCAGATCTTGCCGAAAGCTTGCATATCCATGAAGGCAGCTGTAGATAGCGTATTCTATCCTAGACTCGCTGTAATTTCACTTACGATTCTGTATGCTTGTTACAGCGTGTAGTGTCTTTGTTTGAACCCAAACTAATAGTCCGTTATGACTGTTGCAGCCCTAGGACCGAACGCGTCAAATTAAGTAGAGACTGGTTTATTTCCTTATTGTTAGCGTTCCTTGACTCGCAGACATTAGTTCTCACCCAGCTACCACATAAGTGAATCTTAGTAAGGGTCAATACCTCATGCTTGAGACGATGGGCATAAGGACCCAATTTATTTAAATATCCACCATCACCGAAAGACGTCAAAGTTAATACACACCCTCAACATTATTCGTAACTTATAGGAAGACACACACCCACCACTTGCATTTCACACCAACCAATCAGAACACATACGAATTTATGAAACCATCGAGACAGCAGTCGCACGCAAGGATTCATCCTTAAAATCCAAAGAAAAGAAGACAGTCATCATGAGCAAGGAGTTCCACCTCCAACCTAAGGGCAGTCAAGATAAAAACCCACCACGATTAACTCATCACCAGAGAACACTCGCACATCAGAACTCTTTGGTTTAAACCTAACCAGGTCTAGCTCAATTAATTTAGAGTAGGCCGCATCCCTACAACATTGTCGTATCCGCGTAACGAAACTTACAATCCCGCTAAACACAAAACGTGAAACGTGAAACACTACAGTGTTCGGGACGCAACAATGACATTCGCTAGATTTGTGTTTCGCTTAATTCCTTTGAATAATTTTCATAAGACGGATAAAAAGCTTATCTTGTTAATTTGTTTGTCAGGTTTGTGTATTATAATAAGTTAAGCAAATTTCCACATTAGTGCATAATATGATAGTTTAAGCATACTACTGAAGGAAGAAGTTAGAAATACAATAGTATAATAATAATAATATTATTTTTAATATCCTGTGACACTTCTTTAAGAGATAAGGATTTTACTGGTAATAACGTTTGAAATGGCGCGTCTAGAATATTTTTTATTTCACTGTTATAGTAGTTAGTATCGGGAAATGATGTAAAAACCCTTTTGAAATGTTCAGTAAATTCGATGGCTTTTCCTTCGCTCTTTATCCGTCTATCACCGCTTCTACGTATTGGTGGTATCAATATCTATGGTTTAATTGTTAAATTGTTTGATTATCTTATAGATTGTGTAGTCGTTTTTTGAAAGGATAGTGATACATTGTTCTGAGGCCAAGCTTTGTGCGTCTAACAGGACTTTGTGTAATTTCCGTTTTAATTTAGCGTAATGAATGGCTAACGAAAGTATTCGAACGGTTAGATTACTTACCTTTAGCACAAAAGATATGTATGCGAATTCTGAATATTTAAAATAATTTATTATCTATGGCAAGAAGGAAGTCCCAAGATTATGTTAGTAAAATTAGAAAATAATCCAATCGCATATATAGCGTGGGATGTGCGAATAGTACGAGCGTATGTCTTAGTTAGTGGCAGATGCGACTGATGCGTGATCGGAAGGATAAGAATGTGGATCGTAAGAATGCTATTATTGAATAATCGCGCTTCAAAAACCTTCGAGCGTTTAGCAATGCGTAGTACGAATGAGTATAAAAATCGAGTATAAAGGTTGAATGCAAGAATCAGTGTTAGAATTAGAGTTCCAGAGAGTTTGAGTACAAATGTGTCAAGATGATTCTACGTAAACGCTGTTCGAGAAGCAATTTGTATTTTCATAATAAATATCGTTATATTGAAAGAGTTGTCACTCCTTTGCGAATGCCAATTCTGCAATAGTGTTTACGACAGATTTTCTTCAAATACGCACCAGGCGTGGGTAAGAAAAGGATGATTGATTGGTTGGAGACTTTTTCTGGAAGGGTGCGTTGTATTGATTTTCGAAGATGAATAATTTGGTATGTTCCGTATCGACGAGATTATGTCCGCATAGTGATGTTTGTGACATTTCTGTCAGTGCAAACATTGTTCCTTGCATCGCTAGCGTAAAGATGCAGGGATGATACTTTGCTGTTGCTGTCGTTGATATTCCTTCATAGGGAATACTATAATTATTAAATTTGCAGTAGCCTGAAGGCAAGAATGACAGTGACCTACAGGACACTGAGAGGACAAGTATTGTTCCAGTACAGTTCCAGCACAGCTTCACAACAGTTTCACGACAGTTTCAGAACTGTTCCAGTATAATTTGGGTACAGCTTTTGTCCAGATTCAGAATAGTATCAGTAAAGATTCTGTACAGCTTCAGTAGAGTTCAGTTCAGTGGACTTCAGTTTTACTTCAGTTCCATTGCAGATCCAGAACAGTTTCAGAACTGCTTCAGTACCGTTTTGGTACAGTTCCAGCGATGTTTCAGCACAGCTTCAGTGCATTTCAGTTCAATCTCAGTACAGTTTCAGACCAGTTTCAATACTGATTCAGTGTAGTTTGAGTATAACTTTACAACAGTTTCATTGTAGATTTCTTGCAGTTTTAGCACAGTTTCAGTGCAGTTTGAGTACAGTTTTAGTACAGTTTCAGTACAGTTTCAGTACAGATTTATTCCAGTTCAATTGCAGTTTCAGAGCAGTCTCAGTACAGTTTCGGTGCAATTTGAGCGCAGTTTCAGTACAGTTACGCTACAGACTCAGTACAGTTTTACATCAGTTTCAGTATAGTTTCACCACAGCTTCAGAATGACCTTATTGCAGTTTTAGTGCAGATTCATTGCAGTTTCAATACAGTTTCTGTATAGTTTCAGTGCACTGAAACTATTTATTTACTTCACTGTACCGAAGCTGCGCTGAAAATGTTCTGAAACTGTATTGAATCAGTACTTAAACTGCACTAAAACTGTACTGAAACTACACACGAAGTATATAGGAAATGTACTGAAACTGTACCGAAACTGCACTGAAACTGTTCTTGAACTATTCTGAGATTGCACTGAAACTGTACTGAAATTGCACTGAGTTTGTACTGAAACTGTTCTGAATATGAAATGAGACTGTCCTGAAACTGTACTGAGACTGCACATAAACTGCGCTGAAACTCTACAGAATGAGACTGTCTTGAAACTCTACAGAAACTGTAATGAAAGTGCTTTGAAGTAGCAATGGGGATGAACTGAAACTGTGCTGAATGTATGCTGTAAGTGGGACTTCCGGTGTAACGGTGGCATGCAAGAGACGTATCCCTAAAGTGAGGTGATAAAGGAGCTGGAAAAGCAGTAAGTAAGGGAGTAGAACGGAGGAGAAGTTAGCGGAGAAGGAAAGGGAGGAAATCTGGGAATGATAGAGGAATTAGACGAGGGAATACTGAAAAGAATGCAGGGTAAAGAGAACGGGAATTACATGGGAGAAAGAGATTAGGAAAATCATGGCGACAAGAGCGACTTCTGGTAGGATAAGGAACAAAGAAAGGGAAGAAAGCGGAGGAATAGAGAGGTACGTGACAGGAAAACTGTGAAAGAAGGAAGAGCCATCTGAAGGATTGAAGGAGGAAATGGAGTCGATAGGGAAAGAATTAGTAGAGAAGATAGAAAAGGAAGAAAGAGGATAGAAAGAATGCTCAGGAAGTACATGGGGGTATGGAGAGCTGGAAAAAAAGAGATTATGGAAGAGACGAGAATTTGGATGGAGGAGAGAGAAAAGGAGAAGAAGGAATGGAAGGAAGAAGAGGAAAAGTTTGAGAAAAGAATGAGAGAGTTTGAATTAAAGGAGGAAAAGAAGAAAAGAGGAAGGAAGAGAATCAATACAGTGATCAGAGGGGTCAAGTGGACGAAAGAAGAGAAGGAAAAGGAGGTAGGAGACTTCATAAGAAAGGAAAGAAAATGTGGAAATGGAGACGAAGATATAAGAAGGATGGAAAGTAAAAGGAAAGGGAGGAGAGGGAAAGGTGGGAAAATAAAAAAGAACTGATGGCGAAGAAAAAAGGGCTGAAGAAGGGGGTTTACATAGAAGACGATTTAACAAAGGAGGAGAGAGAAACACAGAAACAGTTATGAGGAATGGCAAGAGAGGAAGGGGATAAAGGAATGAGAGTAGTGGTAAGATGTAAAAGGGTCTGCGTAGGCAACAAGTGGTTCGAAAGAACTGAGACGAAAGAAAAGGAGGACTAGAGACGATAAAAGGTAGAGAGAGAATATGAAGGAAAGAAGGGGGAGAGGAAAGGGTGAAGGAACAGAAGTATAAAATCTGTTTCTGGAACGTGGCGGGGATAGCGGACAAGTGCAAGGAGATGTGGAGATACCTGATGGGTTTTGATGTCTTGAGGCTGTCAGAAACATGGATGGATGAGGAAGCATGAACTTACATCGGAGGGAACGGAGCGTTAACAATAGACTACGTAATTGCCAATGATGAGGCTAGCGAGGATATCTGGTATATAAGAGAGGGGGAAAGGACAGAATCTGACCATATACCGCTGGAAATGACAGTCGAATGCAAAGACACAAGGAAGGAAAGGAGAATGAGACAAACAGTGAAAAACAGTGAAATTAACTCTTTCGCTACGGACGGACTCTCCGCGGCGGTACTCCCGCAGAACGAGCCACGGCGACGAAACAGTGCACAGTCCGCGAGACCGATCGTCAGAGGCATTTGGTTTGCTGAGTATTGAGGTTCGTAATAAACAAATATAACAAAATACTAAAATACTATAGCAAAACAAAATACTCACGCTGCATGTCCAGAGTGAGATAGCTGATGTGCAATAACTGCAGATGCTCGTTGTATGCATAATACGTGGCATTTTATGGAGAGCGACTATAGTCGCCCGTAGTAGCGAAAGGGTTAAGAAAGATGACTGGTCAGAGGAAGGAATAAAATTCTGTCATAAAACTTGTGAAGGTTGGAAGGCGGAAGTAGAAAGCACCTGGGAGGAAATTAGAGACAAGATACATATGGCAATTAAGAAAGAAACACGAAAGGTATTGGGATTATGGGTAAAACAAATAACTATTCTTATATTATAATTATCTTTATTTCTCTCTTAAGGAAGGTATATCTGACTGTTCTCGTAGAGAGTCAAAACTAGAGTGAAGAAAAAAAAAACATGCGGCTGCAGCTCGTCCCGGTCCCCCAACTCCTATCCAACGCGTGAAACAAAATGATGGGATAGCAAACGAGGCCTGGAGACTAATGCCAGCAGAGATAGGGGTGGAATTCTGGAGGATGCTAGACATGATATGGAAGGGTGGGGGGATTCCGGACGATTGGAAAGTTGGGATTATATGCCCCATACACAAGAAGGAAGAAAGAGGAGAGGTTGAAAACTGCAGAGGGTAACCCTGATGTGTGCAGCTTATAAAATATACGCCAGTCTGCCAAATAAGAGGTTAAAAAGGGAAGTCGAGGACAAACTAGGAGAGGGTCAGTTTGGCTTTAGACAGGGGAGAGGCACGATGGATGTTGTGTACGTGCTGAATTTTGCAGCCAATAATCAGATGAGTAAGAAAGATGCAAAACTGTGCACATGTTTCATCGACCTAAAAGCGGCCTTCGACTGTATAGACAGGGACAAATTAAAAGAAAGACTAGAGGAGATGGGGGTAGGAGAAAATCTAAGAAAAAGGGTAATGGAAATTTACAAGTACACAAGGAACACAGCAAGAGTCGGGAGAGAGAAGACCAAAGAATTCCGGACCAAAAGAGGAATTAGACAGGGATACTAAGCCCGATACTTTTCAACATATACATATCAATGTATGAAAACAGTGACAGAGGGAGGGATGGTAATAGGGAGCGAAAAAGTGTGGACGTTAAGTTACGCGGACGATATTGCAATAATGGCAACGACAGAGAAGGGAATGAAGAACATGCTAAAAAGATTATGGGAATACCTGGAAAGAAAAAGACTCGAGATAAGCATGGAGAAAACAAAAATCCTAGTATTTGAGAAGAGGGAGGCAGAGGAAGAAGGAAGAGAGTATGGGGATGGGGAGAGCAAATTATAGAAGGGAAATGAGATATCTAGGATACATGGTATAGAAAAATGGGAAAGCCACAAAAAAATAGAGGACAGATACAAAAGAGCAACGATAGCCATGAAAAATACATCGAGCTTAAGAGAAAGGATATTTGGGGACTCCTCTGAAAGGAGGATGAGATTATTCAGCACATTAGTGGACAGTGTAATCCTTTACGGGACCGAAATATGGGGGTAGAACAAAAAAATAGGGAGTCTAAAGAAAAAATATAAAAAGTGGTCGCAGGGGTTAGACTAGAATACACCGAACTGCGTGCTAGGAGAAGAAGGGAAGGAGGAAAAAATAAGAGACATTGCAATAAAAAGAGCATTCAAATATGAAGAGGAGGCAAGAAATTCGAAGAAGAAACTGGTAAGAGAATGCATAAAGGAAGCGGAAAAGGAGGCAAGAAAAGGGGAAAGGAAGAAAGACGTAGGAAGGTGGAGAGAGAAGGAAGGGGGAACAGCAAAGAAAATAGACAGATGGATAAGAGAAAGAACAACGGGTAGGAGAAAATGGGAAAGAATGGAAAGGATACAGACATTGAAATATCATCCAGTGCACAAGGGAATAATGACAAGGAAAGCACCAGGATATTTAAGAGGAAAGCTTAAGAAAAGAAGCAGGAACCTACTGATGAGGTTCAGATACGGGAATGAAGGCAGAGGCGGCCACCTCTGGAGAGACAGAAGAGACAGGATATGCAGACTATGCCACAATGAAGATGAGACGTATGAACACAAGGCAGAATGTGAAGAAAGACAAGGGGAAATAAGTCTAGGAAAGATTCTAGACGAAGTGGGAAAATGATTAGCGGACCTAAAAAGGATAATAAAGAAAGGGACAAAAACCAAAGAGAAGACGATAAAGGATGTAAATAGAGGAAAGACCAAAGAACTCTAAGTGCAATAAAGGACAAAACAGAGTTATTGGAGTTATTATAGGAATAGGCATTAAATATGAGATAGACTGTACTAAAAATTAAGATAAGATAATAAAGTATGTATATGGAGCCGGAAGTCATCTGTAGCCGAAAGTCAAAGATTATAATAAATTAACTAACTAACTAACTATACTCTAAGTGTACTGCAAGTTTACTGCGTCTGTACTGAAACTCTACTAAAACTGCACTGACTCGGTACTGCAACTGTACGGCAACTGTCCTGAATTTCTATTGAAACTGTACTGAAACTGTATTGAGACTACTGAAGTTGCACTGAAACTGCACTCAAACTGTGCTAAAACTGTTTTGAAGCTGTGAAGCTGTAATGAAATTGCACAGGAATTGTCCTAAAAGTGCAATGAAACTATACTGAAACTGTACAGAAACTGGTCTGAGTCTGTTCTGAAACTATAGTGAAGCTATACTGAGTCTACTGAGTGTACTAAAACTGTACTGAAACGATGCATGGTACGTGCAAAATCTTGAAAAATTCATGCATAAGTAATCGATTTTCTCTATTTTCTTCTAGATGCGCCATCCAATCCGGATGAAGCCTTTGAACAGCGCAAACATAAACGGCGAGTAATAATTCAATGGCTCATTCCGAAGAAACTTCAAATCCTGCTCCATACTCTTCTCTTCTATTTGCATAAATATGATCACGCCTGTCTGCGTGAAATTCCAGCTTTTACACTGCAAACTTCATTTTTGCGTTAGCTACCAGCTTCTGATAGTACGTGCAATAGGAAACGATATATGGAAAGAGGAAGGGTAGAACTTTGTATTAAATGTCAGAAGTGGAAGATACTTCAGTCAAAATTTCTTCAAACTATTGATGACAATTTATTTAATTCGGATACCAAAGAAAATTGCTTTAAAATTATTTTTTTATGGGTGGATTGGAAAGTTGTAATTATATAAAGATAAAGTAGACATACAGTTAACAAAAAGAGCACAACAATTGAATGAAAATATTACTATTTATTATATTCCTCCTTATTCGATAATATTGTCAATGCATTAGTAGATAATACGATAATTGATAATCTATACAGCATTAACTCATTAGCAGATTCCAATTCTTCCTGATTAAATTAATACCAAAATTCGACAGTATTTATTTCGTCAGAAATCAAAATTGTACTCGTATTTCTTTAGTACCATATGCATGGTATAGTTCAAAATAAATCATAAATCTTCTATACTACTGTGGTTATAGTATGTAGATTTGTATGAAATATTGCGAAGTATGAAATTTCGTTATGTAGAAATGAACTTAAAGAAGTGGTTACATTTTAAATTTCGTAGAAATATGTCTTTTCCTGTATCTTTCACTAGAATAAATTTTTGCAGTAATATCCAAATTAATTTGAAGGTGATAATTTGGATTTAGCGCCAATTATATACATCAGTAAAACTCGATTTACAAATAGTTTTACTGGGTGCTTTAGTATGCCATATGAATACCTCTCTTCATTTTTAATCTATCTTTGATAATTTGTGAATATTATAGTTCTTCTAATTTCAGTCGTCAATTCAACACACCTGTCTCTTTAACCTCACACCAGAATCGATTGATTTCACATCATAATCTTAAATTATTAAACTATCAAACAAAATTTAAGGAGGAAAATTTCTTTCATTAGATTCAAGAGTAAAGAATAAAAATGAATTTTCCTTACTGCAACCAATTTCAAAGACAACGAAAAATCTACTATAAATGATCGCCCACAATCAAGTGTATTCAGATTTAGTCATGAAATGTTGGAAACGACATAAGCGCGAGGAACAGACCTCTGACACACGAATCACGCCAGAAAATATAATGAAAAATAATTCTGGCATGATGAAACGATCGCAGTGTAGAAATTTGTGCAATGAAATGTCACCATTGCATTCGAGGCGGAGTGAACGAAATGGTGCACGGTTGATCGGCGTGGAGGCCGAAAACCAAACGCTAAAGGAATATGAAAGGCACCAGTCCCGTGCTTTGGCCCCAGCTGGACCAGGTACTGCACTCTTCTTTTCGATTCCCCCGTGTAAATATGCATGTGTATGATATATTTTTTTATTTTGCAACGTCGTTCAAGTTTTTGTGTCCTCCCCCTCTCACTCTTTTTTCCTTTTGCAAACACGTTGCCATTACGGTTACAGGCGATGGAGAATCATCAGAGAAAGTCATGAGAATCGATGTACAAACGCGTACTCGTGAAAACGTCGAATGTTTCTTGTGCCTTCTTTTTCTGGTATTTTATAATACGTAGGTGTTAATGCCACTTTAGTAACGAAGCGTTGGTGAGTGCAACTGGAAAATTTCAAAATGTGAAGAACTGTTTTTGTTGCCATTTTATGTAGTTATTTAAGTAGATATTTTGAGAATATTTTGTAGAAAAGAAATTGGATATAATACTGGAATTGGTACAGTATGAATTGTTTAGGATGGATTGTGTACATTAAAAAAGAATGCTTGGTAGAATTAGTATAATGGGTATAGTATATACATATGTTCATAAGGTTCAGAATATCTTTGTGACAGGAGTAATAGAAGATGAGTATGTCGGAGAAATGGGAATTGATGTGAAAGTATTTTATCTTTAAAATCTTTTATTACGTGCTTTCTACGTATTGCAAATTAGCGCAGCGTCACGTTAAGAATATTATATTACGTACAACCGTCCTCAAGTTTTTTGTTATACTAAGGTAAATACTAGAACACTGACCTCTGAAATTAATCCACTCTAGAAGTTTAGAAATAAAGTTTATTTCAAGCGATATGGTTTTAAATGAATTAATTAGACATGGTTAGAAGTAATTAAGAATAGTATTCTCTGCAAATCATATTCTTCAATGCATGAGTCACAAACTGATATTTTCTGAGGATAACACTTGTGACTACCTCTAAAAGTAGATAAGTATTTTCCTTACAAAGACAGGAAACATATTCTATGATATAAATTAAAATTCGCTTCGAATAAAATATATTATATATGATGAAAATAAAATTTACTGCCACTTTATTACCGCTAGGGATGATTAAAATTCTTTTGAAAATATTTCAGCAGATCTCGAAATAAATAAATCTCTAACGTGCATTCAAAGGTAATGTTATTCACATTACTAGTGGTATAAAAATAAAGGGCTTAGCTTCGAAATAATGAATTACTGTGCATAAAAGTGAAATTAAATCGATCCTACAATACTCAGCGAAACCTTGCTAATTCCCGTGAGTTGAGGATACACTCTAAATTTAAATAGATGCAAATTTTCCAATAAATATAGGGCAATCGTGTACATAATCATACGCAAAAAATGCAGCTCACTGTTTCTTCGCAGAAAGTACCACGATTCTCGTGTAAATGCAGATTGCGTCTAATACTTTCGAACGAGTCGTCCATCGAACGAGTAACGTATTCGATATTCAATTCTTGCTAGCATTCGTTTATAACATGCAATCAAACACTTCCAAATACACCCAAAGAAACAAATTCGCAGTATCGTAAAAATAATTACTCTATACGTAACTTTTTTAACAGAAATAATAGCTTTGAAGCATAAAAAGTGCAATAGATACCGAATTAGGTATATTTCCTACAATAATTATTACAGCAGTGAATATCAACATTTTTTTAAAGAATTGAAACAAAAATTTTTATCCAACATCCACCAAAAATATCCAGTAAATTCCCCAAGGTTTACGACAAACTTCTATACATCTCCTACCAAAAATTGCTAATAAATCCTAGCCAATCGAAAGAAAATACGTACTGGGAATCCTCCGAGACTCAGAGATCCAGCAAATTATCTCTGGGCCCTGTCTATTTACTCTCGTCGATGGTGCATGCTGTGGATTCCTTTAGAGGTGGTTCCGACAGGAAGAGGCCATTTGGCTGACCAATGGGCCTCTCGTAAGTAACAATACACTCGGTCGCATTTTACGATTCATCTACGTTCCATCCATTCTCATGATAGTTCCGCCCCCATTATGTCACCTTTCGATGAACTCCAGCTACGATAGAGTTGAATAATCGATCAACCTGGCATGGCAATTGCTGTTACGAACCTAAATGTAGCGGCGGAGATGCCAAGAGAGTGAAAAAATGAAATTTTGGAACTAAAGTTGGAAGATGGAGTGGTGAATCTTTTGGTCTCTGAGGAATTTAGAGAAGTGGCCACTGCGGAAGTTGAGAATTGTGTCAAGCATGATCTTGTGTCTGGAGTGGTTAGAAATATTTCAGATAGGTAATCCTGAGTAGCTATAGCAAGCAACTGATGGAGTTATCTTAGTGAAACTGGTTTAGAGTGCATGTTTGCTGAAGATAAGGAGTATTCATTTTGCAATTAAGGATCATGGTCATCTCTTGCCTAACAAACATACTTTCGCCTTTGCTCTATATTCGTGCTAGAGTATATTTTCTCAAGATCACTGCTTCCTTGCATTCTCACTGCTGCGTTCCAAGTTTCACTTTTCTTGGTTCGATCATCTTCGAACTTCCAACGAAGATTGCTGCAAGTATTCCAATAAGTTGTCTGCCCTGATTCATGGAAGCTAATGAAAATTAGTAACTAGGTTATGTTTCATGAGATATCGGAAGAATATTTTAGCAGAGTATGTAAAAGGAATCTGTGAATGATATAGATGGCATGAAGGATGACAAGAAAATAGAATTTATGACTTTGGTTAGAAATTTTATATAGTTAACTAATTAGTATATATTGCTAACATTAGAACTTAGAACCTTTTATGAGTATCTAAATACGGTATATTTTGTTAATGACATTTAAATCGGTATAGTAAAAATAAAGGGGCATACGTAATAATGATCAGGATCGAATCAAAATCGATATTAATATAGAGATTGGACGGTGGTAATGTTTATTGGTAACAATTAAATAGAAATGTGAGGGTGACAATAAAGTTATGAATTACTTCTCGAATTACTGCAACACTCAACGCAGTATTACAATATTACAACCCTGTTTGACTTCGACTCTTAATGTTACAACTCAATTCAACGGCAACTGTCTTCGACTTCAACTAAATATTAACGTGAGCATATATAATATGATCATACTAAACGTCTGACGCTTCACCCAAGGTTTTCCGACTGACCTGGGCTCTGCACATTCGACCCCCGTTCTCCCAGTAACCTTCGTAAAGCTATGTGTATATGGTGGAAAATGTGCGATACTCCTTCAATTTTGCCATAACCAACAGCATACTCTCAGTAATTGTGAAGATAGGATATCTAAAACAAGCAATTTTGATCCCTATGGTAGTTTTATTGTTAATATATATTTTGTTAGTCTTACCATTGGTCAATTATTTGTGGAGTCTGTAGAGAATTTGAACGAGGGTTTTTCATAAAATATATTAGGTAATTAAATTGTAAATATACATTCATAGGAAAGATTTATTCTATTCGATTTAGCGAAGAATAAGGTAAAGTTTGATGCGATATATTGGGTAATTAGTTTAGGAACATGCATTGAAAGCAGAGATTTCTTTGCTGCGATATACAAAGTTCGACAAGAATTGAGAATTATGTTAAATTTAGTGTTAGCTGATTAATTCGAAAATATGCATCAATGATATTAAGAGCGTTGTTAAAATCCGCTTAACACGTTCACTGTATAGGTCTCCAATTCAAGTAGCTCTACGTAGCACGTAGTTTAGCCACATGCGTGAGACAGCAACTATGATGTATAATGCAGGTTGTCGTAAATGTGTTATAAAAATTTTCACCATTGAAAATCTACGCTGATCAACCTTCATAGGTTGCAATGTAAAAAAAAGTGACTACGTTACGAATATTATTTTCTAAAATTTAAGCAGGATTATTAATAAAGGACTGCAGCAATTAAATCTGGTCAATAATTACAACCGAATACAGAAGTCTAAATCTAGGTACACGAGATGGAATTAAAATTCGTAGATCGTGGGTCTCACTTTTAATAAAGGGATTGTTACGTATACTCTAACATTTGCAACCATCGACAATTTGCGTTATTAATCATTAATTAATACAGCCTACCGCAATTGTCTTAACGAAGTGAAACGGGCTCGAAAGGAGTTCTCGTCTATTGAAACAAAGGAGAGAAATGCTGACATAAATTGTAGTTTGACTCGTCCATCTGGGGTAATCGTAATTACGTCACCCCGTGCAACGTCAAGAAATGCATTACTCACAACTCACGGAGATTAAGTCTTATGGAAATATGCCTAATATAACCTATTTCGCCAGGCGTAGCGGAAACGCGGTTTTAACTCGTTCATACCAACACTTTTGTTGCTGTTAGAACGGTATCGCGTAGACTAAATGTTCTGAAAGTATAGAAAATTGAGAGTTTCCCTGTTTTTACGTACTTTAGAATATATTAATATAAGATATGTAATTAATACATGTGGCTGAAAAGTCAATAACGTACATAATTAATCGTGGACATATTTTTAATATTATAATTAATGATATTAAATTTATAATGCAATTATTAATTTAACAGCTTGGTGCCCCGTTGCATAATAAATTGACGAAATACCATGGATCATCAATTTTCTTTTCATTAAATTTAAGCCCTCTTCAAAATCTGAGTCGATATGTATTTTCATAGCCTACTGGTAATGCACGACGAAATGCATACTATAATAATGCCTTGGTTACAGTATACGATGTCCTGTAGATCAAAAATAGGTGCCAAATAAGTACCAAATTAAATCTCTCTTACCTTACATTTCATTAGAATAATTTCTAATCGCTTTATATTTTCAAAGCTTGGGAAGGACATAGAAAATTTCAAATAGATAGCAAATATCGTAAATTTTGTACGTAGCTCTTATCTTGGCATCGTTTTCCAGAAATTGCTCTTTGGTAAACAGTATCAAGTACCAGGTCTCACCACGTGGAGGTGGCTACGCATCGGGACCCGACATGCGCCCTAGTGTCGCAGCCTGCTGGAGCTATCTGTACCAAAGGTACCCCATTCCAACTTGGAGCGAAAGAAATTAAAGCGAAGCTACTAACACTTTAACTAAATTTCGTGTCTCACGAAAGGGACTTCGATTCGATATACTAAAACTCTTCTAACGCAACGTTAAGATATTTTATTTCAACAGATTAGAATAAGTGAAAAATCACGACGCGCCCGAAGGAATTCGCAATTATTCCTAAGACCGACTAACCTACGAGACGCACTTCTATGTACAAGACAACTCCAGGTTCAGCAACCTCCAGATCGGGCCTAGCTCACCTCAGCCACTGCCAACCTTGACATGACTCACACGTCTTTCAAGATAGCCAAATAAAATTAACGAAACACCTTTGCCGGCCAAGACAGACACTTCGCATCCCAGCCACACGGGGTAGAACTTAATCATCCCTGTGGTCTAACCGTAGATGGTACTAGTCCGTCAGCCAGCATGTGCCCGAGCCCCAGTCGCGTACGACTTAGGCAGCGGACCGCCCCGTCGAGGTCAGAAGACGCACTGATCCGAGGGGGTCACCCTGGAACCCGATGCATGACGAGATTGACAGTGACTGGAAATGAGTATCGGAGACGAGTCGTGACGATGACTTACGAAGAATGGAATTATCGAGAACACGAAAGTACGTCGCGTAGGCTAGTCGGTACATAAGAACGATCGCGATTATCATGAGAATAATTATGTTCTATTTGTTAAATGAGGGGATAAGAAGGAAAAAATATGAAATGTATATATTCGCTCCAAGTTAGGTAGCTTACCTTTGTATAAATAATGCGCACAAGGGACTAAGTCTAGCAATCTACCTTATAACTGCTTCTTACTATTTATGTCTAAACGCACGTATTTCTCGTCGTCCAACGATGTATTCTATCTTCTAACTACTTATAACTGGTTGTGTCTAAACGCATGCATCCCTCGTCGTCTAACGATGTCTTCCAAATTTAATCGTGAGAAACCTGAAAAACTGAAAAGAGAATATACAAATATAAATATAAACCTGAATGGAAACGGATTGATTAGAGGAACGAAAATAGAAGCGAAACCGTAAAGGTTAACCAAATGGAAGGAGCAATCCATCGATGAAATAAAATCGAATTCAAGAGGACAAACCAATGATGAAAGAATTTGGAAATAAAAATGAGTAGATTCTAAAAGAGAAGGTATATTACTAAACAATAGGAGGGTGCGGGTGGGATGGTATATGGTTTGTAATGAATAATGGCTATTTGCTAGCACGAAAGTCTTGTCAATGACAATCATCCACCTCTACTTCACCTTCGCCCCACCTCCAGCATCACCAACCTCCTCTTCGAAATTCTAGAAGATACCAGCAAGAAGGCAAATCGGCAAATGAACCCGAGTTCAAACCAACGAATTCAGACCACCTTATAAAAAAAATGTAGATTAGTTTTGGAAGCGAACTGATTAGTAAGGGGAACGACGAGACATGAAAGAACAGCGACGAAATATTTGAATAAGAACGTGAAAATAAAACCGGAAGAAGACTATATTAAAAATTATTTACCAAAACCAGCTTGCCTACTTTTCACTCTCAGAGCGGTCGCCACGGTCCCACTGGTGAAGACCTGGAAGTGCCTGGTCTAGACCTCGAAGTGCTTCGTCCGAGCTCCACCCGGCAAAGGACCGAATACTGGCGCGGTGGCCTCTGTATGACCCTGATCGGTTTCCGAAATCAGCCGAAGATTTCCGAATTTTGTCGATTTCCTTTATAATTACTTTTTCTCTATAACAGTCGATATTTTCCTAACTTTTTCTACTTTTATTGTAAATTTATGATTCAGGTAATTTGTTATCAGCAATATAAGTTAGTTATTAACAATAAATTCAATAATTTATGCAAAATTAGTAATACCATTTATAGGATTTCTAAATCGAAAAATTCTCTTACACACATCGCCGTTTTAAATTATCCTTAGTACTTTTTATATATTAAAATTCAAGTTCATTGGGGAACACTGATTGTATATAAGGACATACATGTAAGAAATAATATGTAGTAAAATTAATTATATTATTATAAAATTAATAGGAGATGTGTAATAATTTAATGTAACTAAGTATAATAATTTATAAACATTTTGCAAGTTTTAGTTACATTTTAACTCAGATACATTATAAGTTCAAGTAGTAGTCTATAATTTATTAATTTTTTCTCT
>NW_016907930.1:182448-206785 GCF_001483705.2 Eufriesea mexicana | reverse complement strand
TTTGCTTATACTTAAACATAGCCAAAAGTCCAACTATCATCTTCCTGTTTTACTTCTATCTTACTCTACGAAGATTTCCAATTAAACAAAGCCTCTCATGCTAGACACTACTCATATCACCCGATGCACGGCCCTCTGTGTTCTCCTTTAAAGGATCTCGTTTCTCCACATTCTCGCAAAAATTATGCCGAAAAATTTCTCATCTATTCCTCTCAGGGGAGATCTTCCACCATACATTGTTATGTACATACTCAGATGACTCTTCGTCGTTTATCGAATTGTGATTTTGTAATTTATCCTTGTAATTTGATTCGTCCATCATCGACTTAGCCAATCACGTTTAAGTAAACCAGGAGAAAGTGGAACGAATTTTCTTGCACAGGCATAATCATATCGCGGTACGTTCTAGCCGCAACGACATCAGAAAACGCGAAGGAGAAACGTACCGTTGGTGGTCATACGTGCGATCCTGATAAGCCTGATCTTATCTCAGTTGGAACAGAACGACTTCGAACGAAGTTGCTCGTACGCGTTCACGTGCTTGTCAGAAACATGCATGCAGGAATCCTGGCTTTAAGCTTGGATTCAAACCTGTAAATCGAGCCTCGTATGTCGAAACTGTTTTCGACTCTGATAAATAAAATACGAGTCAAGTGGGACTCTTAATATCTGCACCCTACTGGTGTCAAACAAAATTTTCAGCCTAGTATAGCATTTCACTTTAATATGGGCACATAATTGTGAGACAAAGAAAAATTTTCATGGTGCGAAGGATTAATAAAATTGGATTTGACTGTGTTATTAATGAAGAGAGTGGCATACTTTTAGAAAATGTGTGAATAAGAAGTCGTATATCCTGCAAATCGCAAATTGTTGTAAAAAATCACCTGAAATTAGGGTAATCAGGTACTATTATATAAAGAGCCATGCGAACGAGAGTGAAGTGATTTCGATAATTAAGAAGCTTATATATCGAAGTATCTAATAAAACATATCTTAGAATCTGCCAAAGTTTAATTTTGAAAATGCAGATATAACTAGGGTAAACATGGACTATAATGTTGTTGTAAGTTACAGAAGTAGTATATCATTATTGAAACTCATAAATACATTTAAAAAAACAGGATGTAAAAATCGAAAATATCTCGTTTCAAAAATGTGAGTGAAATGGGTGTACAATTAATCTGTATATTTTACATTAGTTTATACAGATTATAGTATAGTTTTACTTCTATAGACATATAGATGTATTTTTAATACTGCAGCATTCCCTTAAATTGTTTTTCAAAACTTACTCCCACGGGAAATTTATTGCATTCCATTTGCACCTCTAGAGCAACTTCTTTGATCTGTAATTGATTGTTTAATTCTCTCATCAGTAATAGGTAAAAATGAAAACATCGAGCAAGACAAAACTTCAAGGAAACTCAAAAAATTTTAATTTATTTCTTTTCGAAACAAAACTATTGTTTCAAGAATATTTTCCAGAGCAGACATCGAGTTGGATTCGCTTTAGATCGAAGGAATGAAAATATTCTCTGAGTACAAAGTGATAGTTGTTAGTTCCATTATTGTAACTGATAAGATACACCTCTGTTTTATTACCTATTTCCACAAAATTTCTTTGGTGTATCTTCCTGAGTCTAATTCTGTAGTCACTAAGTATCTGTTCAAGTATCATCACACAAGAAATTGGATTCAATAGATTCGCTAACAGAAACCTCTACGGAGATCTATGATCAGGTTGCTGTAAATGAGGAGTAAGGCTAATCGAGATTTCGATACTCCAGCGACACACTGAACCCTGGAAACGATACCACTCTATCTTGGTCATCGTTGAGCGCAGTATGGTAAATGAATACGCATCGTGGGGTGTCATCAAGGTAATATCTGATCGCAGGGGTCGATTGCACGTGGACAGGTAAAACGAGAATGTGGAATAAAATGTAAAATACAATGTGCTTTTTATCTCTTCATCGTTTTTGATTGGCAGACTCTTGAAAGGTCGAGGATTCGCCGAAATTTCGATTGTGTTTCGGTTTTACAGTTATTCGGCATTGAATATGAGTGCCTCCTGCTTAGAAATTGTTTGCTATATTTGTAAATTGATGGATATGGCTGAGATTTTTTAATCAATGTTACTGTGCCTCGCGTTTTTTCATTTTTTTTCTTAGATATTCCAGGATAAGTGTGCTTCAGTAGATGGTTCGAGATGTGAGGTATATATGGGGAAATTTGTACGTGTGTCTGTTGCTTAATACCATAGCTTCTAGGCTACAACGTATTTCTAAATGTAAACGCGTGTCTAAGTCTAATAATATACATGATTGTACATATTGTATCAAATAATGTAATGAAAATGCGTAATTATAGATAATACTGCTCTTACTTTAATAATAAATATTAATAATAATTTTGTTGGAAAAAGAATATTTTTTGAACAATTACGAAGACGAGAAATTAAGCAGTCGTTATTTTAACGAGTTTGGTAGTTTTAACGTAAAGTTTTATTTTTCTTGATACGAATTTAGGATATAAAATTGATATAAAGGAAATTATATAAATGTATGTTAGGCTTGGCTTTAAGGTATAGATAATTTTGTATTTCGATAACTTTATATTCTAATATTATTTAGTAATGTGGTATCTTTTTGATATCTTTGATATCTTTTTGGTTCAAAATACGAGGCTTTCGAGAACAGCTGGCATATATGTAACGTTTTTATAGAAACCATAGATGTTACAATTTCGACGTAAACATCCATTATTTGATTCTTCGTACGTTTAGTACTTTTTGCGAGGAATATTTTGCTCGACTAACCGTTTCTAATGATTCAATAGATATAAAGACATCACGAGAAAGGAAATGGCGAAAAATATCTATTTTCGTAGATTTTCTGAATTTGATATCTCTTATTAGCTGAAAGAGAATATTCTAATGTTTTAATGTAATATAATTAATATTCGAATGTTTCAGTACAGTTTTATAATGTAAGAGGTAAGAATAGAAATAAATAAAAAGAGAAATAACTTATTAGGTGCAAAGATATGTGTCTTAAAAATGAAAATTTTAAACTCCTTAAATTTTATGAAACCGTTTTTAATTAATAATGTCCTACACATTTGATTAGGCAAAGACACATATTGAATTTATAAATGAAATGTAAAGACAATTTTAGTGATCTTGAAAAAATACGTAATATATTAAATTCAAAACCTGTTTTCCTGCGAAAAATGGCTGACAATATTTTCCTCCTCTCTTTATCTATAATGAAAACAATTTTTTTCTATCATGAATGATATTCAGTAAAACATGCTTTCATCAGATTTGAAATGTGATTTTTTCACAGCACGTGATATTTTGTAGAATTATAAGAGTGGTATTACACCAAGCTTATCTGCAATATGTTGATTCACTGATTATTATGGACTACTATAGTCAATTTTCGTTCTTGAGTACTTAGTAGATAAACAGTTACGTGGCAGTCGATTAAATGTAATTACTAGATTTGCTGACAAATATTAGTAAAGATGTAAAGCAGAGACTGAGGTTATAATAATGGCAAAATTAATCGAAGTTGGAGGTAATAAAAATGTTTAATAAAATAAATATCTGACTATTTGTTCCCCCGGTATTAAGAGTAAGGAACGAGATTTTCCAAATGGAACACATTTCCATTGAAATAGATACTAATACGTCTAATAATAACAAACGACAATAATAAAATTTCTTTGAAAGGGATGTGAATATTTTAATATATATATGTGGTATCGCAGGATGAGCGGGTTATCTAGAGTGCGTGCGAAAGGATGAATGATCGTGCGCTAGGATCGTGTGAACGGGATATTTATGAATGTATCGAGTGGCTTTAGGAATGCGTTCGAGTGTTTGGGCTTAAGAAGGAAGAAAGAGGAGAGGTTGAAAACTGCAGAGGGTAACCCTGATGTGTGCAGCTTATAAAATATACGCCAGTCTGCCAAATAAGAGGTTAAAAAGGGAAGTCGAGGACAAACTAGGAGAGGGTCAGTTTGGCTTTAGACAGGGGAGAGGCACGATGGATGTTGTGTACGTGCTGAATTTTGCAGCCAATAATCAGATGAGTAAGAAAGATGCAAAACTGTGCACATGTTTCATCGACCTAAAAGCGGCCTTCGACTGTATAGACAGGGACAAATTAAAAGAAAGACTAGAGGAGATGGGGGTAGGAGAAAATCTAAGAAAAAGGGTAATGGAAATTTACAAGTACACAAGGAACACAGCAAGAGTCGGGAGAGAGAAGACCAAAGAATTCCGGACCAAAAGAGGAATTAGACAGGGATACTAAGCCCGATACTTTTCAACATATACATATCAATGTATGAAAACAGTGACAGAGGGAGGGACGTATGTGCAATATTAAAAGCAAGAGCCAAAGAAATCCAAAGACAGACGCAATATAATAGAATTAAGAACTCTAAGTACAGTAGTTTATATAAATACACCAGGAGCTCAAATTTGCCAGAGTATTTAGTTAAAAAAGAGAACAGGAATAGCCAGAGCCTGGTAGTTAGGGCAAGATACAGGTCACTTGAGGAAGAGAACAAATTCCGGAGGAAGGTAGAAGATAAAAGATGTAAACTCTGCAAACGGGAGCCAGGCACTCTGAAGCACCTAATTGAAGACTGCGCTAAAATTAATAGGGTAAGATATGGAATAGAAGGAATAACTAGTGGTAGGCCGAATGAAGAAATTAGAGAATGGTTGCGAATCGTGGACAAAAAAACTAAAACAGAGGCAAGTAGAGAGAAGAGTAGAACAAACATGTAGCACTGTAAGATAGGCGACCCGAGAATTAAGTTAGTATTAAGATTATCGATTAGGTTAAATATAGGTACGATAAGTTGGGGGATGGAACAGGACCGCCGGGCTCGCGGAGCTTGGCGTAGCCTGCATTGTGAGAGGTATCCGTCGACTGGGGCTCCCGAGAAGACCGAGGTCATTCGGTTCTGCCATCGGTCTCGGAGGGCGCCACTGCCCCGTCGCGAATACAGATAGAGGACTCCGTTGTAGAGGTACGGGATCGGATGAAATATCTCGATCTCGTCCTCGAGAACCACTGGCGCTTCGACGGGCACTTCGAAGTGCTGGCTCCGTGTCTGGAGGGGGTCGCGGCGGCACTTTGCTGCTTGCTCCCGAACCTGGGTGGGCCAGACGAGAGGGTGCGCCGCCTCTACACGGGGGTTGTTCGTTCGGTGGCCCTGTACGGGGTCCCGATCTGGGCGGGCGATCTGGCTGTCAGTCCGCGGAGTCGGGCGATCTTTCGAGGAGTCGCCCGCAGGATGGCGATCAGGCTCGTCCGCGGGTACCGCACAATCTCCCACGAGGCGGCGACGCTCCTGCCGGGAGTCCCGCTCTTCGACCGGTTGGCGGAGAGGGAGGCCCTGATGTACGAGCTCCTCCGCTGAGGCGGCGGCGCGGCTCTGGCCAACGGGGCCGTCTCGTTGAGGCGCCGAGTACGGCGATCCGTGATGGCTACTTGACGAGCTCGGCTGAATAAGTCGAGCAGCCGGCGGTAGCGGGCCGTCGCAGCGGAGCTTCCAGTGCTGGGTACCTGGATGCGCAGCGGCAGTCGGCACACTTTCCAACTGACGCAGGTGCTCACCGAGCACGGGTGTGTCGGGGAGTACCTGGGTCGGATAGGTCGCGAAGCGATCACGCAGTGTCACTACTGCGGGGAGGGGCGCAGTACACGCTGGAAGAATGTCGGGCGTGGGCTCGCGAGCGCCGGGTCCTGTGACGAAGCATGGGTTGGGACCTCTCGTTCTCCGTCATCGTGCCGAAGATGGTGGAGAGCGGGAGCGCTTGGAAGGCGATGGCCTCGCGCGCGGGTTAGCGCGGGTCCTTCGCACGTAGGGCAGCGGAGGCTGCGGGAGCGGCGTCGCATAGGCGCCCCCCCCCCCCCCCCTTTTTCCCCCCCCCCCCCCCCCAGAGTGATCAACGCATGAGACTTCGCGCACAGGAGCGATCCTGCGTCTTTGGTATGGGCGGACAGTCTTCCTCCCCTCCCTGAACCGAGGCCAGGGTTGAACACGAACAGCTGGGTTGGGGCCCGCCGGTCCAGCAGCCCGTGGTCATTGCGGTCGGCGTCGCGCGGTGGCCGCGTGGCGCCGGTATAGGTATGGAGGTATGTGTATGGAGGTACGCGTGGGTCCGTTTCGGTTTCGTATTTATGCTGCATGCGTGAGGTTGCGGTGCGTGTTCCCAAGCGCGCCGGGTGGGAACCTTCGGGTATGTCTCGCGGGCGCGTCCTGGTAATTGCGTCATTCGCGAATTCCAGGGCTCTCCGCTATCGCGGTAGGCTGGCCATCGTGGGTATTTTAGTGGCTAAAAATCCCGCATAACCCCACCGCCGATTATAATAGCGAACCGCTATTTCTCCGAAACGACGGAACCGCCAAAGGCAAATGGTTGCCACTGCACTTGGGAGAGGAATCTCGTTCCACGATCTAATTCTTATTCCTTCGCGTCTCGTTGTCATGAGAGATGCTTATTAGCACGTAACGGAAGTATGTAACGCGCGTTCCCGTTTCTTCTGACTAGAATGGATAGTATTAGCGGCGCGATCCTACACCGCATTTCTGCGTTCTCCTGGCGAATGCGCGCGTGAACGAAGATTCATTGCACCGAGAATTTAATTCGAATGCATTCTGCATTCGTTCGATATGGAATACCAAGGAACCGAGTAGACACTTCTACCGGCAAGAATACGAGAACTGGCTACGCTTTCTATGTTGGGGAACCATCGGTATGATCTTCCTCGCGTTAAAGATTCCACCGACGATCTCTCCTTTGCTGTGCTTTAAAATTTTCGTCATCTATTTCCCTCCTTTTGTGCATGATTAATTGTTATGGGAAGGTTTGGATATGCACATGGATTGGGTTTATTGCTGGACTCGTGTTTTTCGGTAATTTTTCTAGATGCATTGAAACATTGTTTAATTTATTATTTTTACTAATTTTGGCCGGTAGATTGAATTTGCTGTTTAAAATGATATTCTAATTATTGTTTTTAATTGATTATTTTAATTATTCCAAGCAAATATCTTGGAATATTGAATAATTAGGCAGTTTAATTAGGTAAGGTAAGTGATCTGTATTATGTTATAATAACATAGTTTATACTCGAAAGGAATCTATTCATATAATAATCCCTAAAGGATTTATATAAATATAAAAATATTTACAAAACTACGTAAAAATAAATTTCCAAGATAACCAGAAAATTCATATTTTAATTCTGACTCATTTGATGCTTAACGTTCATTTATTTTTCACAGTATTTAATCAAACATATAATTCGTATTAAATTACATATTTAGTTCCTCTGACCGCTTATTTTCCGCTAGAATTATCATTATCGAAAACAGGTTTTCCAGTTTAAAGTACGATTATCCATACGAATTTTTTCGGAAGATCGCAACCAAAAATGCAATTATGAAATATAAGATTGTTTACTGATATCTCGTTCAGTTTAATCCACATCCTGGTTAAATCGACATTATACAGTTTGCTTGAAATTATCATAATTGAGTTTCTTATTTCCTCGTCCTTTCGTGCATGAAAAAGGGCAAGTCGATACTGGATGAAAATATGAATGCCACGCAAAAGAACGTTTTGAAATGCATTCCGCTTGGATATAAGTGACGAACATATAGTTTCTCCGAATTGAATACAGTAATATCATAAGCCATTTCTCATCAGAAATTAGATTTCAACAATTTTTAATTGTAATTTTAATTGGAATAATTCATAATAAAAAATATATGGGTCTTGAGGTGAATAGTATCATTGAACGTAATTAAAGCAAAGTTAAATTGCAGTTCATATAAAAACTAATAATTCGGTTATCGTTCAAACTTTTATATGCAATAAATAAAACAATAGAGGAAAGTAAAAAATATTTGTCCTGATCCTGATATAATTACATAAGAAATCGAATAAAATAGAGTTCAGGAAAAAATGTATGGTCTTGTTTTCATGTGTGCAAATTTTGTATAAATTAGAATTATTTCCGAAAATATTTCGTAATATGAGGAACGATGTGAAATATCGTACAGTTAATTGAGAGGTGACTTAAACGGTGAGGATTATGATAAAATAATTGAAGCTGCATTTACAATGAATATTCCCAAACGAAACACTATAGGAACATTAGCAATGATAAAGAATATTCGCATGTAAAAGGTACAAATGCAAAAATTGCTGTCGCAAATGAACCAGTTATTGTGAGGGAAAATCAGCGAGTAATCTAAATAAAAGTGATAATGATATAAAAAGAATGTCGATCACGATAGTAAAATTCACCAATGAAAACCCAAGAAGACTCCATACTCAAATCGAGACAATTGATCTCAAGTTAATTGCAATGTTAACGTGTTTGTTTATCTTAGGTGACGACTATAAAGTAATAACTAGACCAGAAGTAACTGCACGTGAAGAATGGAAATGAAATACTCGTGATTTTCTATTCTTATTGCACCATAAATGGCACTAACGGGATTCCAAAAATACATATATATAATAAGAATAGTTTCGAATTGTTGCGTGTTTATCGCGAAAAAGTTACCCAGTGCAACCCAGTGTAAATATCCATAAGCGAGACATCCAAGACAACAGTGTGCACACAGGATCATCACAGGAGAGCGAAGAGCGAGGAGCGTGAGATGAGAAAAGAGTGATCGGCGCGAAAGCCGGAACAAGCTTCTTCTCTCGTCATTATGGTTCCCCTATATGTTTTGATCCGGTCGGAAGCTGCGAATTCTGAAACGAGCACGTCATCGCGGTGTTTACAAGTGGGTTTGGTGTTGGAAAAGTAGATGCACGGGCCTGGTGACCAGCGGCGTAATGGTACAGCGCATTGTAAGCTGGCATAATATTTACACACAACGCGCTCGACAGCGTGTATACTGTTGCTTCATCGCACACCCATATTATATTATAGCCATTATCAAACAATTCCGCATAATAAAATCGTCGCTTATCGATCCACTTAATATCTTGCGCGTTTGCGCATCGCTGGCGAAAACAGGCGGCACATATAACACACCGCAACTTGAATCGACCGCTGCAAATTCCTATTATACACTGAAGGAAATTCGGGATGGACAGATTTACGAATACAAAATAGCTCATTTGCCGTCCATTCATTGATCTTGCGCGACAGCATAGCCAGGTAAGCGTTATATTTATTCTAGGGCCATGGAATGACGAATGAGGTAGTGTTGGCAGACTTTTCATTATTTCCACGGAATTCTATCTATTTTAGGGGGTGCCTGATCTGGGTGCGTGGAGTTGGTTCATGTTATTCGATGTACTTGGTGAATGCTATTATAAGGTTATGGAATGTGGAGTAATTAATTTCTAAACGAATTTTTATTTATATGTGTCTTCTAATGGGAAATTCTATATATTCTTGCGGGTGGAAAGGAGAAGGTCTAGCAGATTTTTTGGTATTTGGATACGATTTGTTGCATGTTTAGGTGAAATTTATTGAAATAATGTATAAATGATATCTGTGGAGAGAGTGGTTGGAGAATTGAAAATAATTAAGTTTTAAATGATAATACTGAATATATTTTCTAACCGCGTATTTTCAACTTGTAACGCGTTTTAATGAGAGATTTGTTAACCGCATTGTGCAGTAAAAGGGGTAGCATTCGTAAATTTCTAGAAATTTGAGTAAAATTGGAAGTTGACAACTTTCGTTGCATGTGTTGATTTGGGTAATGGATAATAGATATGAAGGAGATCAAAAATACTTAACATTGGAAGAATTATTCTGGATATGTTTTTTGATCACGTAATTATAATTTTTAACATCTTCTATTGAGAAATTTGTTAATCTTGTTCAGCGGTAGAAGACGACCCATTTGTTGATTTTCACGGATTTGAAAGGAATTGGTTAATGAATATTGTGTATGGAAAGAAATAGCAGTGAAATGTATTTCAATTTGGAATAATTTTACTGATACCTTTTCAAGTTGTGTGCCTATGACTCCAGTAGGTTAATATTCCTATTTTGTATTTAATTAGATGTTAGATAAAAATGTAACCATTTTGAAGATTTTTCTTAACATAGGCAAGATCGAATGTATAGCTTTGTATACAATTGCGGTTAAGCAATCTCCTGATAGGAAAATTTTGTATTTTAATTATTTCACCATGGAGGGGAAATATCTGTATATTTATGCAAATTTGGGTGTGATTATGTAGTTGGCAAGTGAGACAAATTGGTAATAAAATATTAATTGCACAATAATTATTAATAAAGATTAAACGTAGAAAAATTTCGTAATGTATTAAAAATACTATTAGCAATAAATGTTCACGATAAACGATATTGATTGACACAGATGTTAAAAATTTTCCTAACAATGCTAGTACCACGTCAGTCACTAGTACTAGTCAATCAAACGTAAACAATTTCTCTTCCAACGAATCATCCATATCTCATAAAAAAATTCTATGAATTTTGAAATACAAACTACAGTAGACGATAATAAATGAGACGCTGTATTCAAAATCAGAAGCTATTTTACAATTTTTTATTATATTCTGACAAACAGTCCATAGAATTGTTTCCAACATGAAATAGAAAGTGGGAAAGGAATATCTGTCACGCGAGAAGTAATATAGAAAGGTCCGAGTTTGTTTCCTTGAAATATTAATGCCAGAATTTCGCATTGGCCGACGCAAGATTTTTACAAATATTTCGATAGACATGCGCATTTCTGCCTGGAACGTGACACAGCCGGAACAACTACACGGACGCCTGTTATTGTTTGTGCATTTTTAATTTACACCGAGCACAGCAAATTCGATTGATCTATTCTCCGTTACAATCGGTCACAAGAAAGCCTTTCAAGTGTTATGAATTATTTCATGCGTGGAAAATCCATTTCCGCGTAACGCCGCAGGAAGGTCATTCAATCATGAATACATACTACTCTAACTGGCTTATTCATAGACACCCATCTATATGATTCGCGACAGAGTGTCGATGATTTCCATTTGCTCATTGGCCACGGATGTCAGTTAATTTGGAATTATCATCCATCCAATACTCCTCCGAAATGGATTAGAGTTCACGCTGCAGTTTAAACGAATTACGGTAATCCGTGGAAAAGTAATCAGTTCACCCTGGTTAAGAGTCCGCGATATTTGTCTGGCAAATCGACACTGAGCGAGACTAGCAAAAATTAAAAATAAAAATAAACATAAAAGTGACATAAAACATAAAATAAACATAAACATAAAAATATAAATCTTTAATCGTTATGTGTAATAAAAGACAATTTTTTTTTAGTAGAAATGACAGATATTAATAATACACATTTTTAATTATATTATTGTTTATTTCTGAGGCTTCTTTTGTAGCGAAAGGTTTGCCGTATGTGCCTTTGAACTAGGAAATATTAGGTGAAATTGAGAAATTTAGCATAAAAATTTGAATTTTTAAGTTTTTTATTAGGCACTTATGAAACTATAATTATTTTTATAACAAAAGTTGACCTAATATTAATGATGTCTCGAATATTATCATATGTTATTTTACTGTTATTTACTTTGAAGTATCTCCTTTGTTATTAAAGATATTTTATTATTTTAGAACACTTCTTCTCAAAGAATAAAGTTTCTAATTTCGATACCAAACGATTTAACACATGTTACTTCAAATGTTTAAAGTTTTTCATGAGTTTACAATTTCCGCGATCCCAGAGGTGGTACTTTAATGCTGAATGTAAAGATCAATATGTGTATGGTAGTGGAATTACGAACATCCAGGCAAAATTAACAGAAAAGAGGAATACTATGTTTAAACGTACAGTCGATAGCAAGTTGAAAAATCAGATAACTTTGTTATTGGCTGAAGAGAAGTTGCCGTTCGCTGTCGCTACCGCTGTTTCTCTGATTTTTTAATGTACCTTCGCATTGTCGTGTATTGCTCGCGTTATCGTATATGATACAATGTCTTTTGAGTTATTTCATCGTCTGATTTTCTATTTTATTGCGTGCATTAATATTTTATGTTATCAAATTCATCCCAAAATTGCTTACACGTGTATTGCCGAACTGCTGCAGTACATAATGCCCCACCATAGTATGAATATAATTAATGTAGCATAAATTCTTTTTCAAAACGAGCATGTTATACCATGAAATGGAAGCTGATAAGAGAATATAAATATTCAATGCAATTGCATTCAATTCTATTCAATTCTGTTGAATTAACTCTTAAGAGCTGCAATGGATATCCTCCAAAAATAATATTTGTTATATTTACAATCAAGATCGTTGGTAAATTGGCATGCTTTATGATGGAATTGTCATAATCGATAGCGTTTATGAATACCCATAATATGATTTAGTATCGTCAGTTGTTAGGGCTTTTTAATAAAATGAGATAAGAATTCCAACGGAGTGAAATTTCAATTACGGCAAAGTTTAAGTATTAATAAAATATTTAAGAGATATATGTTCAACCAACTAATATTTTATACTACAAAATATTTTTTTATGTCGTTTATTATGTACACTATTTTCGTACTAATTACGAAATATTCTTATTTTCAGGTAAGTAATCCGAAATCCCACATGAAGTTAAGAATGTTGGATACCTTTGACGAATTAGAGTGGTGAGTCAAAAAGAATCCATACTTAGTAAAATAATATATTTAAATATAAAATTTAGAGTAATATCTATGAAATAAAAGTTATAATGATCATTTATACTATATACCAGAGATTTCTGGAGATTTTAGAGATTAGTGAAATATGAAATTATTGTGTTAAATGAAATTTACTTTATCTTTGAAACAAAATTTAATAATGTACTCTAATTTCATTCAAATGCAGAGTTAAGTTAAACAGTACTTTGTAAGTGTGAATAAATAGATATCAACGCGATAAACATTGAACTAAACATCGGTGTTAATATTAAACAAACAGTGGAAGAATCACGGCTATTGCCTTTAGCCTTGCCAATGGTGCAATCGGTATCATGGCGTCGGTGATACCAAAAATAATTGTAACATTTCAATTGAGTAAACAGTGATGTTTGTAAAATTTCCAATCCTCCCACGATAATCACGATAATGGTGTAAAATACCGAGTATGCCATGAAATATGCTCGTAACGTGTTCTGTGGATAATATATATAGATTATCTATAAAAAAAGTCTCTTCGTAAGTACGCCATTATAATAAATTTTTATTCGGTCCGCACATTAACTTTGCATAAAGTCAGTCCTCATAAGAGTATTTACTTAATATTAATGTTATAAATACAAATATAAATAATAAATAATTAATTTTTAATTCTGAATAAATAGAAAACGTACGTAAACTAATTATGCTATCACGTTTTATAACATTACTGTACAAATATTGTGTACAATAAGTTTAAATAATTTTTAATTAATATTCACTTCCAAAGAAATAACAATTATGTACAAACTAATAATAACAACACGTTCCTAAATAACATTATCAATAAAAGGATTTTATTCTCGATAATATGGCAACGAAGATAATCTACAAAGATAATATCCATACCAATTTACAAATACAAGCCCCGACACAAGCGAGGACGTCTTTTCCCATTCACGATGCCAATTTGCAAGGTGTAGTTTCTGTGAGTGGCATTCATCTTTTATTCGGATAGGAGAGGGTCAGAGAAGAACATATCGAATATTGTTATATGGTTAACGCGTTTCGATCCTAAAATATGTGTTTACGAAACTTAGCTAGAAAGGATCTTCCAGAGTGTGCGAGGTGGTATCTGAAACTATTTCTACCCATGTGTTCCCGTGGTCGTATCGAGAATAGTTTCTAAGTCCAATGTGGTTCTTGATCTTGTCCCGCCAGTTATAAATTTCGATATTTCGCGTGGTATGTAATTATATATCAGATTTTTCAATTTATGATATCGGCTCTGTAGTTATGGTAAAGTATTCAAATTGGTATTGCTGAACTTAACGATATATGGTATTTATAGGAAAAAGAATAAATAGAAGGAATAAAATAAAAGCAGGATAACAGTTAATAGAGTAGACTATAATTTCATATATAAGATAGAATCTTATATCTATTTATCTAGAATTATGTAGTTACACAGTAGATAGTTATTTCTGTAATTGTAGAACCCAGGGAGATTGTTCATCAGTTCCTTCTTCTTCTTTGTGAACTGGCCTTTACATTAGTCAGAAATCGACGTCGTCTTTATTTTCATTATGGGTTGATATACTTTACAATTTTTCTGGAAGTTTTACGCTGTTATCCATAAATATTTGTTTATTTTTGAATGGTACATTTGATATTTGAATACATTGGTATGAAACAAATATTTCAGTAAAAATATGAGTTCATCGTGTGATGAATTTGTCACATCTCTGAAAATAGAGATCGCCGATCAGCAAATATTTGTAACTAATGATGCAAAATATTGATCTACAATTCTAGCCGTTATTTGGAAGAAAATGTTTCATGCAAGAATTATATAAATATTTCAGTCGCTGAATAAATTAGAACGAATATTCTATCAATTTGCTCCTGCCATCTCGGCAGTGATAAATTTTGCATAAATGCTGTCGAATAATTTTTTAAAACGCTCAACGTCCATTTTCTATCATTCTCTTCCCACGAATCGAAAGAAAAAAAAGAAAAAAATACGCGAATCGCGAAAAAGGAATTTGACGAATGATATAATGAAAATGTCGGAAGTATTTAGAAGTTCGACGAGGCCATGATATATAATTAATTGCTAATTGAGTAAAAATGTAGAAGTCTGAAGAATTTCGAATATTTCAATATGATTTAGAGTTCCAATAATTATTCGTGACAGAAAAGCTACGAGATTTTACCTAGTCGCTTGCCAGGGACTTTTCATTTCATATTCCGTAGGTGAGAGAGTATGCAGTAGATTTATGCAGTGGAAAGTTATTAAAATTCTGGAAGTATGATGAAAGGCGAAGTAACTCAACAATATTGGCAAACACCTGAAAATTCCAGAGATTGTATTTATATACTTAGCTGCTGATCATCGCAGGTAAATTATCAGCCTTTGGATGATAATTTGCCAACGAAATCGCGATGAACCATAATTTAGTCATGCAGTGACATATGCAAAACAGTATAATATTTCGACAGAAATCTAGCAATGTTGCCATATAATGTCGTATCTATAAATTCAAATTCAGTTTTTGGAGAATGAGGTATAAACAATTTTAGAAATTCTAATGTAACAAATGATGCCTATTGGTATCATTTAGGAACGAAGTTTCAATGAAAGTGACAAAATAATATATTGCTCCATAACGTTGGGGACTAATAACTGACTTTTCAGAATTCTGTACAAATATTTGGAGAAAAAATTTTTCACAGGACAATAACAGACCTTTCCGAATCCAACTCACAATGCAGCTTCCTTCTAACTCTTTTTTTTTTCTTTTTTCTTTTCTTTTACGTGGGGGAAATCTTCAGAATATGCCCGACACCTCTAGGGGATGGGGTGGGGTTATGTGGAATTCTAGCCCACTAAAACCCCCACGATGGCGATTCTACCGCGACATTGGAGCGCCCTGGACTCCGCGAGCCGAAGCAATTACCAGGGCGCGATGGTGAAGCACACACTACGTTCTCACTCATACCAGCATACGCACGGATCCGAAACGGTCACACGCGCACCTCCATGTCTTTATCGGCGCCACGCAACCACCGCGCTTTGCCGTCCGCTATGATCACGGCCTCCCGGACAGGCGGCCCCCCATCCAGCTGTCCGTGGTCCACCCAAGCCACGGTTCGCAGATGGGACGGAGATTATCTCCCCATTCCAGAGGCGCAGAGTCGCTCGCGTCCGCGAGGTCTCACGCGTTGACCCTCCCGTCGACTAAACGCCGCCGCACCGGCATCCTCGACCTCCCTGCGTACGAAAAGCCCGCGCCAACACGCGCGCGCTTGTGGGCCCTTTCCGCGTCCTCCTTCTGCTGCGTCTCCTGCTCGCAGAAGGAGGCCATTGCCCGCCATACACTTCCGCTCTTCGCCACCGTCGGAACGATGACGGAGAGCGAGAGGTCCCAACCCGTTTGTTGTAGCAGGACTCGACGCTCGCGAGCCCACGCTGAACATTCTTCCAGCGTGTGCTCCACCGTGTCTCGCTCCTGGCCACTGTGGTGACACTGCGTGAACGCCTGGCTGCCTATCCGACCGAGGTATTCCCCGAAGCACCTGTGAGCACCTGCGTCAGCCGGAAGGTATGCCGACTGCCGCTGCGCATCCAGGCGTCCATCACTGGAAGCACCGCGTTGACGACCCGATGCCACCGGCCGCACGGTCTATCCAACCGAGTACGCCAAGCAGCTACCACGTATCGTTGGACCCGGCGCCTCAACGAGACAGTCCCATCGGCCAGAGACCCGCCACCGTCCCGGCGGAGAAGCCCGTACACCAGAGCCTCACACTCCGTCAATAGGTCGAACGGCTGGATCCCTGCCAGGACCGTCGCCGCCTCGTGAGAGATCGTGCGGTAACCGCGCTCGACCCTGATTGCCAGCCTGCGAGCGACTCGCCGGAGAATTGCCCGATTTCCCGGACTGGCCGCCAGATCGCCCGCCCAGATCGGAGCCCCGTACAGGGCCACCGAGCGGACGACGCCCGTATAGGGGTAGCGCACCCTCTCGTTCCGCCCTCCCAGGTTGCGGAGCAAGCTGCAAAGTGCCACCGCGACCCCTTACAGGCGCGGAGCTAGCACTGCGAAGGGCCGGTCGAAGTACCAGTGGCTGTCGATGGTGAGTCCGAGCTACTTCAATCGGTCTCGTACCTCGACGCTGGCATCCCCTATCTGCATTCGTGACCGGGGCGGCCCTGGCATCCTGGGACCAATGGCAGAAACAAATGGCCTCGGTCTTCTCGGAGGCGATACGTAGCCCCAGCCGAAGGATGCCGCGCACTGCATAGGCTACGCCGAGTTCCGCGAGTACTGCGGTCCAGTCTCCCCGCGTCGTACTCGAGATCCCACAGGATAGGGCCTAAAACCGAACCCTGCGGAACCCCGCAGTTCATCGCCCGCACAACGGTCGAGTACCGCCCGGGGTACTCGATCGTTCGACTGGATAGGTAGTCCCCGATCACCGCCACCATGTACGAGGGCATCCTGTGATATACCAAGATGTCCCGGATGGCGGCCCAGGGCCGGGAATTGAAGGCGTTCACGATATCGAGGCTCACGGTCAACACCACCCCACCCCGATGATCGACAGCCTCCGACAGGACTCGAACGCGCTTTATCTCGTCGATCTTCCACCGTCCCTGCCGAAAACCGAACTGACTGTCACTCAGATTGGGTCTCACTTCCGCCAGATGCCCTTGGATGCGGGCAACCAGCACGCACTGGAAGAGCTTGCCCGCCTCGTCGAGCAGGTAGATCGGCCGATATGCTTTCGGAGGGTCCGGAGGCCTCCCCTGCGTTGGAATGAGGTCCACCTTCACCCTCTTCCAGCAAGTCGGAAAGCGACCGGTTCTGAGGCAGCAATCGAAAAGCTGCCTCATCCGGTCCCGCAACACACCCAGGGCCAAAACCTAGGCCCGGCTAGGGATGCCGTCCGGTCCGGGGGCGGTGCTCTACGCTCTCATCTTTTGGACCGCACGGTTCATCTCCTCGTTCGTGACCCCCAGCTCGTCGAACCATTCGAGCAGTTCCGACCACCCGACATAGGAGCTGAGGGTCCATACGCTCGGTCAGCGGAGACGCCCATGCCCGCAATTTACCCAAAATTATTTTGAAAGGGCGCCTCCACGGATCGACTTCGAGCGTGGCGAGTAGCTCGTCCCATTGCCGTGCCTTGGCTCTCCGTATATCGCAGCAAAGATCGTTGACCGCGACCCAGTAGTCGCGGTAACGAGCCGCGGTACCCTCGGGCGACAATCGCCGCCTTCGCGACCGCGTATACCGTCGTTGGGTGAGCACGTACCGCTCGCACAGTTGCGTTATCTCGCCCGACCACCAATACACACACCTTCTCCTAGGTGGCGCCCTCACCCAGCTACCTTCTAACCTAAATCGAGCCAAGTTAAAATGAAGTGAAAGTCGCAACAAATGTGTATACATAAAGTGATCTGCTCTGCTCAATCCTTCAAGCCATCTGCTAATTCTTTGAGCCTCCTACTAATTTTTCAATTCCTCATGCTATCCAAAGCAGTGCTAATCTGTTCTATTCGGTGGTATTCGGTGGTATTCGGCGCTATACTCTGCTCGGCTGACCCATAACGACCGTTCCTGCGATATGCTGTGCTCTGCTGTGGTGTTGGTGCTGCTCAATGCGATACTGTCCAAAGCAGTGCTAATCTGTAATATTCGTTGCAGTTCCATGGTATTCGGCGCAATACTGTACACTGCTGCCTCCTGCTCCGCTCTACAGTGGCGGCGGTGTCATTCAGTGCGGTACTGTCCATAGTAGTAGCAATCTGTCGAATTCTGTGGTATACGGCAATGTACTGTGCCCTGCTGAGTTTTGCTGGGCTGTGATCTGTCGTGCAATGGCGGCGGTGCTATTTGGTGCGTTGCTGCCCCAAGTTGTGCTAATCTGTGCTGTTCGGTAGTATTGAACATTGTCCTGTGCTGTGCTGCGCTCTGCTGCGCTTTCTTGCGATCTGCTGTGCTCTGCTGTGGTGGCTATGCTATTCGGTGCGTTGCTGTTCTAGGTAGCGCTAATCTCTCCTATTCTGTGCTTTCGGCGATCTGCTGCGCTCTGCTGCTCTCTGCTATGGTGGCGGCGTTATTCCGCGCTTTGCTGTACTGAATAGTGCCAGTCTTCGCTACTCGGTGTTATTCGGCGATCTGTAGTGATGGCGTTGCTATTCGATGCGGTTCTGTACGTAGCAATGCCACTCTACGCCGTTCACTGGTGCCCGGTGCTATTCAGCGCTTTACTGTGCTCTGCTACGATCTGCTGCGCTACGCTGTGCTTCTGTGTACTGGTGATGCTTTTCAGTGCTGTTCCGTCCTTAGCTGTGCTAATCAGTTCTATTCGGTAGTATTCGACACTATGCTGTGCTCTGTCTTACTATGCTGCGTTGTGCTGCACGTTGCTGCGCTCTGCTGCTGTGGTTGTGCTATTCAGTGCGGTTTTGTCCTAAGGAATACTATCTCTGCTATTCACTGCTGTGTCGTGATATTTGGCGCTATACGGTACTCTGCTGACCTCTGCTGCGCTCTACTGCCCACAACTGAGCTCTGCCGTGGTGTAGTAGCTATTCGGTGCGGTTCGCTACAAAGCAGTACGAATCTATGCTATTCGCTGTTATTATTTTACACAATACAGTGCTCTGCTACGCTCTGCTGTGCTTTCCTGCGTGCTGCTGTGCTCTGCTATGGTGAAGGTGACATTCACTTCGGGTCCGTTCTAAGCGGTGCTAATCTCTTCTATTTCGTGGTATCAATTTTAATACCCAATGATGGAATTGTTCAGGAATGAATTACATCATTTAAGACTAATAATCGTAAATGTAATTTTATAGGTTCTACTATACGATTATGTGAACCAAGTAAACGAAATTGATCAATTATAAAAGAAGTCATCTTATAAGTATAAAATTCGATATTACTAAGTTCTGGATATTCATATGATTAATATCACTGATGTCCGATAGAATCAATTGATATAAAAGTATTTAATAATTCATCAATATAACGTAAGAATTTTAAAGGTGGAAGTCAAATAAATAATAAAATAATTATACCAACAAATTTTTTAATTATTTCGATCAAATGATTTTTTAATAAATATAAATTAACATATTTATAATATAAAATCTAATTATCTAAATAAATAGTAAAACAATATTTATTATTATAGATACTATAATAAAATTATGTAAAGAAATTAAATTTTCTGAATGAAGAGTATTTGAATCTTCAAAAAAGATATATTTCATGTTGAAATTTTTCATAATAGAATTATATTTTATATTCTTGGATTTTAAATTCATTACATTTTTCTGTTGTATTCAAATTTTATATATTTAGTAATAAAATTCTACGTTCATTAAATAATTGATTTAAAGGAGGATCATTTATTAATCATTCTAATGATAACTGGAAAAATTCAAATAATAATATTCGCCCAGATTTTATGCTTTCTGTAATCTAAAACAATACAAAAATTATTAACAACATAAAAATTATGTATAAAATAAAATTATAAATTTCTTTTAAGGAAATAATTGTACCAATTGAAGATAATAAATTTCAACAATAATAATAATCTAGATATTTCGAATGTCGTTGTGGTATTCATTTTATGTTTAAATAATTTTGAGGAAAAAAAGTTAAATTTACTCCAATAAAGATTATTAAAAATTAGTAAGTTAATCATTTTCTATTTAATAATAAACCTGTAATTAACGGGTATCAATGAATAAATCTGTAAATAATGGAAAATACAGTTCCCATTGATAATACATATTGATAATGAGCTACAACATGAAAAGCATCATGTAAAATAGCATTAATTGATGAATTATAGATAATATCATACCAGATGATATAATACCAGAAACCAATTGTAAATAATAAAATAAATCCTAATCATCTTACAACTGAATTATTTATAATGATTTTTGAACCATAATAAGTTGCTAATCACCTAAAAACTCTAATTCCTATTGGTACAGCAATAATTATTGTAGCAGAAGTAAAATAAGCTTATGTATCTACATCTAATCCAATTGTAAATATATGATGAACACAAACAATGAAACCTAAAAAACTAAAAGTGCTAATAATGCATAGATTGTACCTAAATTACCAAAAACTTCTTTTTTACATTTTTCATTTATAATAATTTAAGGAACTATTCCAAATCCTGGTATAATTAAAATATATATTTCTGAATGTTCCAAAAATAAAAATAAATGATGCTAGAAAGCTGGATCTCCTCCACCTATTGGATCAAAAAATGATGCATTCAAATTTCGATCAAATGATAATATAGTAATACCTCCAGCTAATACTGGTAATAATAATAATAATAAAATTATAGTAATAAACGCAGACCAAAGAAATAAAACTATTTTATCTAAATCTAAATCTAAATTTTTTATTAATATAACAATAGTAGCTAATTTTATTGAACCTAAAATAGGAATTATTCCTAATATGTGTAATGAAAAAATTGTAAAGTCAACTGAAGATGACGAATGAAATATATAATTTGATAAAGGTGGATAGACTGTTCAACCTGTACCTGATGAAAAATTATAGATTCTTCTAATTGATAATAATAATGGACAAGGAGGCAATCATCAAAATCTAATATTATTTATTCGAGGAAAGGATATATCTGGTGAACTTAATATTAATGAAATTAATCAGTTATCAAATCCGCCAATTAAAAAAGGTATAAGTATAACAAAAATTATTAAAGTAGCATGTTTTGTAACTATAGTATTATATAATTTATCATTTTTTTTAAATCTTCCTGGTATTGTTAATTGTATTTGAATTAAAAATCTTATTGAAGATCCAATTATTCTTGATCATATTGCAAATAAAAAAAAAAAAATACCAATACCTTTATGATGAGTATATGTAAATCGATACGGGGACAGCGTTATATAACAAAACGGCCCTGCGCGTGTGCGCGACGAGCACGCGCATGTGGGCGATCGTCGTCTGTAGGCGTATAGTGTGAGATCTGTTGCGACAGGTGTGTGTCCGTTACGTGTGAGCTGTGAATATCCGTAATTAGATTGTATTTCACGTCGCCACATGTAATTACTTCACTTACACATTCCATTTACCAAACCCACTTTATTAATAGATCCTAACTGGTTATGGATCCAGTATACGTAGCCATCTTAAGGAGTAATAACTGATAATGAAACACGTCGAAAGTCAATCACGAATGTAAAGAAACGTGATACACGCGTGAAAAAAAAGGAGCAAAATGGTGACCGCGACAGGTTTTGCCAATATTAAGAAATTAACGAAAGACAATTATGAACTATGGAAAGTTCAAATGAAAAGTATCTTAGTGTTCAACGACTTCTGGCAATATAACGATGGAACTGAGGTGAAACCAGTGGCAAACGCACAGGAATGGTTTAAGGAAGATTCCGAAGCATCGGCTTTGATTAACCTAAGCGTCACACATGGTGAGTTGAATGATGTGAAGAAAGCAACTACATAGAAAGAAGCATCTAATTTTCCATCTAAGGATGGAAAAGAAGCCGGACACTACAATGATGCAATACGTAGCGGAATTCACTTGTGGACTGGAATCGGCATACCGAAAGAATTACTATCGATAATGCGGTTAGGCTTGTTACCGGTCGAATTTGAAAGTTTTAGCATTGCAATAGAGTCACGCGATGAGATAACAACGCTTAATAATCTAAAAGTAAAATTCATCAAAGAAGAAGCGAGACAAAGCGATCGCTCCATGAAAATCGATAGTGCAACAGACGATAGCAACGCGTTCTTAACTAGAAACTATTTCGATAAATCAAAGCACGCGCATGAAAGTTCGAAAACGAATAATTATCTGAAGTCAAAAATTCATACAAAGTTTAGCGGAAAATGCTATGAGTGTGGCACAGTCAGACACACGAGTAAGAACTGTTACACAAAGAAAAGACGTGAAGAATGAAAAACAGATGATGCTATAACAGCAATTGCATGCTATGTCGAAACGGGAATCTCGAACATTTGGTATTTAAATGGTGCTGCAACGAAGCATATGGCAAACGAAAAGAGAATGTTTAATGTTGCCGACGATAGCAAGAAATCGAGATTGTTTACAGCATTCAATTTGTAACGTCGGCTTATCTTAGTAGATCTACATATTAACATCAGACTATCCCAGCAATCTGCACATCAAGACTTCCAGGGATCGTCGAAAAGCAATCCGCACTTCATATTTCCACTACCAGCCAACGCCCACCGAAACTAATGTATAAATACACCATAATTAAAAGAATAAAGTCAGTCCTAATCTTGCCATACGTTACGTACTCATTATTATTTGCCATCTACCTTATAATTAGTTATTTGAAGTTGGAATACGCTCGATTGTCAAGTAGTAAGTCTCATAATTTTCGAATAATCGTAACAACGAGAACTCAATTCGTTCAACTCGTTCAACTCGTCGAACTCAAACGGCATTTATATATTTTTTCTTTTTTTCTTTTCTTTATCCGGTATCTTTCCCGTGACAAATTCATGGGTGAAATCACACGGTGTCGGCAAACTTAACCTAAGCGTAGAACTAAAAATTAAAAATACGGACCAAGTAAAGTTAAAAAAAGGCAATTTATGTACCTGAATTGAAAAATAATTTAATGTCGGTCTCGGAAATAACGGAAAACTATTACAAGGTGGTTCTTGACAATAATTACGCAATAGTTAAACGATGCGACAGGACAACAACAATGTTAGCGGAAAAATGCGACGGTTACCATATTGTAAATCTTAACGCAAATCGTGCATTTCAAATGTGCACAAATAGTAATAATAATGAGATGTGGCATAGGAGCATCAGGGAGCCGAACTTTGAGGATCTAACGGACCCGAAAACGAAAAACTTAGTTGAAAGTTTGAGTTTCGATCCGAGAAATTCGTGCATAGCATGTATACCTTGTGCACGCGGAAAAATTCATGATCTACCATATAAAGGAGCACGTCATCGTCAAAAAAAAAAAATTAGGTTTAGTATATTCAGACATATGCGGTCCAATGGATTAAGAATCTATAGGTGGGGCGAAATACTTTGTTATTATGCAAGATATATTGAAACAGTAATGCTGCGGAAACGATCAGACGTGTTAATTATCCTTTAGAAATTTAGAAATAAGATAGAAGAAGAAACAGGATGTGTAATAAATCGGTTAAGAATAGACAATCGTAAGAAATACTGTTCAAAAGAATTTTCCAGGTTCTTAGAGGAAGAAGCCAGCTCATGACAGCTCACCATTGAGAACAAACCCCAACAAAATGGAGTGGCAGAGTATGCAAGTCGCACACTGGTGTTTAACGCTTCAAGCAAAATTACCAAGGGGTTTGTGGGCGAAAACAGTCATCGCTGCAACGTTTTTACAGAACAGATGTCCCACTAAATCGTTGGAAAACAAGGCACCGTACGAGGCATGGCACAATGAAAAACCATATGGAGAGACCTTGCGTATTGCTGGAAGCAGGATAATAGCATTAGATAAAAGCAAACAACGAAGGATATTTGATCCAAAAAATCGTGATTATATTCTCATTAGCTATTCGCATGAGGCAAGAGCCTACCATTTGTTTCAA